>NW_027171884.1:5000-92500 GCF_036898095.1 Palaemon carinicauda
TGACAGGAGGAAGCTTTAGGCCGTTGGCCTTTTTATGTCTTAAAACATCGTTTTATTCTTAAAATCCGACCAGTTAATCTCATTAGAAGGAAATACATGTTATTCAAGATTAAATGTAACCAATAAAGATAATGTATAATTAAGTATAGCATACATAATAAGATTTGTAGAGTACTGTTTATCACAACGAAGGTTCTCTCGTATATTTCAGCGACCTTGACAAATATCTCTCTCTCTCTCTCTCTCTCTCTCTCTCTCTCTCTCTCTCTCTCTCTCTCTCTCTCTCTCTCTCTCTCTCTCTCGTTATTAGCCAGGTTTATTAACATATACGACAAAATTGAATGGAAAATTTAAGCAACTAGGAATAGTTTAGTCATAACAGCATACTGGTTAAGCTACAACCATAATTGGAAAAGCAGAATGCTATAAGCCCAAGGACTCCAACAGGGTAAAATAGCCCAGTGAGAAAAGGAAACTAGGAAATAAATAACCTACAAGAGAAGTAATGAAAAATTAAAACAAAATATTTTAAGAACAGTAACAACATTAAAATTGATCTTTCATATATAAACTATATAAACTTGAAGAAAAAGAGAAGTAAGATAGAATAGTGTACCCTCAAGCAAGAGAACTCTAACCCAAGACAGTGGAAGACCATGATACAGAGGCTATGACACTACCCAAGACTAGAGAACAATGGTTTGATTTTCGAGTGTCCTTCTCCTAGAAGAGCTGCTTACCATAGCTAAAGTCTCTCTTCTACCCTAGTAATAAGAGAAAAACAGATAGCAAAGAATTAATTCTCAAAATCATATAACAGAAATATCTATAAGAAAACTGACTGGAAACAACGAAGTAATAATCACATGAAAAGTCATCTATTCTGACACTCAAGATTCTTTTTCCCCAAACCGGCCAGCCCCTTGGCAACGGGTACATTTATTCAAGAATTCAATTAGCACCAACAAAAAAACTGAATCGTTATTTAACACTTGAAATGCAAGTAAAATAAAAAATCATTTGTAAATAAAGTTTAGGCAAATCGTGTTTTGGACAAAGAATTAAAGGCATTATATATATATATATATATATATATATATATATATATATATATATATATATATATATATATATATATAATATATATAAAGAGAGAGAGAGAGAGAGAGAGAGAGAGAGAGAGAGAGAGAGAGAGAGAGAGAGAGAGAGAGAGACGTAATTCTAAACAATTAAGTAAACGATACACAACCAGATAATAATAATAATAATAATAATAATAATAATAATAATAATCTTGTCTTCAAATATTGATCATATGAATAATGTCTTAAATTTCCATCCAATCGTTGTTAAAAAGGAATTAGTTATCTCATATCGTTCTTGGTCTGAAGAAGAAACTTGAGACGAGGTAAACTCAATCTCAAACCACTTCAATTGTGGGGGAAAATGTGAGACAATATTCCCACCAGCAGACTTCGATAGATAGGGAAATGCTAAGATAAAGAAGAAAGGCTAAGATTAGGAAGAACAAGAAATAATAAGCAAGAATAGAGTGAGGGTGAAGAGAAACGGTATAAATGAGATATATATTGCAAACAGTCAGCCAAAAAGGAGAGAGAACTGAGCACAAATAATGCAAACTTGATCCTTACAATAAAAGCTAAGAGTTTATGACACAACAATGCTTTAAGCCCAAGGGCTCCAACATGGAAAATAGCCCAGTGAGGAAAGGAAATCAAGATAAACTACAAGAGAAGTTTAAGAACAATAACAACATTAAAATAAATCTCTCACATATAAACAGTAAAAACTTGAAAATAACAAGAGGATAAAAACTTCAATATAACGGGAGGAAGAGAAACAAGATAGAATGGTGTGCCCAAGTGTACCCTCAAGCAAGAGAATATGTTCTGTGACACTAAGTAGTAGTATATGCCCCTGACTAAATCTACAGATAAAACACACAAAAAACTAAAATTGTGTACTTACATTGGCTGTGATTTGTGATGTCTGGCTTCCCAGGAATATCTCCTGCCTGCTGAAAGAAAAGATATTTGTGGATTAAAATCCTATTCACTTTTGATCACCATGGCAGTCAGAACAGTCACATTAATTTGTATCATACTTGCAGTATTTAATATGTTAGATATGGCATAGGTGAAATGGCAACTATAGCATTGCAAAAACAAGTTTGACTACACACACACACACTCACACACAGTGGAAGATGAAGAGTGGAGAAGTATAGAATCAAAAGCTCAAGATAGAGACGACTGGCAAAATCTAACCGAGGCCCTTTGCGTCAATAGGCGTAGGAGATGATGATGATGAAATATACTGTCCATACATACATACAGCAAAATATATATACATACATATACCATGTATATACAGTGCATACGCATGTACATATGTAAAAGGTAAGACAAATTTAACTCAAGTCTAAACCAAGCAACTCAATAATACGTCTAAACTATGCTATGATAACGATAATCAAGACCCAGTTAACAAAATGCCTTAACAAAGCTATGTACATCATCAAGTCATCAGTCTCCTTGAGCAATTTCTCCCCAAACCATACATAACACATTTCCCAAATTTCCAAAAAAAAAAGATAATATCTGAAACTTAGTCTTCAGACACAAAACCAGTCTGCAAAAATTTGTTTGCTTCTGATGCAGACATTAGATCTGATTTATTTATTTAAGCCACAAGGGACAGCAATGTGCCCTAGGAGGGCATTCAGTGCAAATTTGCAACAATAAGTAAACCATACAATTGCCTTATGAAGTAATAGCCAAATGGTTGACAGCAAGATAGAAGGAAATGGAAACAGGTACTGTACAGTTGAATACTTGCCCTGACATTCATGTTCACAGTCCTTTTTATATGTTTAAAGGCACTCATGAATGGCAGAGGTAAGGAACAGTGCCAATGACCTAGAGAATGACCATATATACACATATGATCAGTGCCCAAGTCCCTCTGCCTCTCTCAAGCTAGGACCATGGAGGGACAGGCAATGGCTTCTGATGAATCGGAAGGTTAATAAGTTCACCCAAAACACAAATCCTTAGCTCACAAGGATGGGGAGGTTGCAGACACTACAAGAAACTATCATTCTAAATAGGTTCTAAATAGGTACATCTTATGAAACATCTCCTTGCCAGCATAGCTTAATTATTGTGCCACTGATATGTATCGTGAAGTTGGTATGGTCACTTTTCACTCATGAAATATTTCATATATTTTATTTATTACTTCTCATATACAATTCATTTATTTCATTACTTCCTTTCCTCACAGGGCTGTTTTCCCTTTGGAGCTTATAGCATTCTGCTTTTTCAATTTGGGCATTCGCTTAGCTAATAATAATAATAATAATAATAATAATAATAATAATAAAGTCTACTTTAACAATATCCAAAGAATCACTACACCATGAATTTCACATAAACAGTTGTCCTATCTTTGATAGTGAATGTTATTATTATTATTATCATTATTATTATTATTATTACTTGCTAAGCTACAACCCACGTTGGAAAAGCAGAATGCTATAAGCCCAGGGGCTCCAATCGGGAATATAGCCCAGTGAGGAAAGGAAACAAGGAAAATTCAAATATTTTAAGAACATCAACAGTATTAAAATAAATATTCCTATATAAACTATGAAAACTTTAACAAACCAAGAGGAAGAGAAACAAGATAGAATAGTGTGCCTGAGTGTACCCTCAAGCACAAGAACTCTAACACAAGACAGTGGAAGACCATGGTACAGAGGCTATGGCACTAGCCAAGACTAGAGAACAATGGTTTGATTTTGGAGTGGCCTTTTCCTAGAAGAGCTGCTTGCCATAGCTAAAGAGTCTCTTCTACCCTCACCAAGTGGAAAGTAGACACTGAACAATTACAGTGCAGTAGTTAACCCCTTGGGTGAATAAAAATTGTTTAGTAATCTCAGTGTTGTCAGGTGCATGAGGACAGAGGAGGATAGTAAGAATAGCCCAGCCTATTCGGTGTATGTGTAGTCTAAGGGATAATGAACTGTAACCAGAGAGAAGGATCCAATGTAGTACTGTCTGAACAGTCAAAGAACTCCATAACTCTCTAGCGGTAGTATCTCAACAGGTGGCTGGTGCTCTGGCCAATCTACTACCTATACTTGGAGCATACCTGAACACTGAGCAGTCAGGTAGTACCATACATATTCAGGATATCACAATAAACACAAACACCGGTTCTCCTGTTTGATACTGGCAAAGATTGCTTCAATCTTCGTAACCATATCCTTATAGTGTATTGAGCAAAGGTCACTTATAAGTGATATACATAAGATATATGGCTGCAGAAAAGTCTAACACAAGTATGGAGGAAATGTAAGGGGCACCTTATCAAGTTATCATTCTGTAACACGTAATATCATAAACTCAAAAGAATGTGAATGGATTTATTTTCCATAAAGTTCATGCTACCCAAGAAATGATGTTTATTTCCTGAATACAAATATGCTGTCATAATGTATATATTCTCCCTTTTATAACACCTATAAAAAATAATTTCCTAACAGAATAGAAAGACATATGCACTGCCAAATTAAGCCTGACTTTGTGCTCGATTAGGTTTTGTCGTCAACTACAGTTGCGGCTAATATTAAACAGGGTGTTCGGTGCGGAAATGTCCTTAGTGTCTCAAGGTGTGATGTGGCACTGTATCTAACCTAAATAAACATGATATGAGGAAAAGGAAAAAGCTAAATAAAAGTAAAGGGTTTAAAGAAAGCAATGAACTGAAACTATGGCCAATTTTATGATGAGTTATTGAGGGGCAAGATCATTTGTGAAATAACAGATGAAACTCTAAGAGGCAGACTAATTCGACAGGGTGATGTATCGATTAAAGAGGTTATCAATCAATGCTCAACTTAAGAAGTTAGTGAAGAGTATAAGAAAAAGTTCAATGCAGCTATCAAATCAAACAAGATTCCACTAATACGACAAGGTAATCTATCATCTGAAGAGGTAATTAATCAATGCTGAGCCCCTGAAGTTAGTGAAAAGCAAAAGAAAAAGTAAAATACTGTTCCATCAAATTAAACAAATTTAGATTCCAGCATTCAGTGAAAGGCACAAGAAAAGTTCAATGCTGCTGTCAAATCGAACAATATTCCAGCAACAATTTTACGCAGTACAGTATAGGACACAAAACCACGCAAGAAAAAAAGAGTTTCTCTCGGGTAAACGCCAAGAAATCAATACTGTAGTAGCAAATTACGTTGCTATAGACATCCCTTTGGACGGTGAGTTTTTCCAGAAGCAGACCAAGAATGTTACAAATGGGGGCACCACAATCTTTTTTTAGATTCTGTGGACATCCCTGTGAAAGCAGCAACTAAATTCACAAGGCAAAGCTGTATGCAGGGATGGGTAGAACAGTCTTCAAGATCTGAGTATCATCAAGACTATAGTGCAGGATCATGTGCTTGGAAGTATTCCTATTCCGCTCTGATAAACTTGTGCTGATATGCATAGCTCTCTATGACCTAGTGGTGATGTTTTGATTTCTATTATATTTATTATCTACATGTGAATGTATAGTATTATCATTACAGCTCCTCCATGTCATTCCACCAATATTTGTTTTGAAGACCACAACAGAAAAAGTCATGGTTCTTCCAAAAGGAATGGAGAAAAGAGAAAAATAGCAGAGGCAAATGGTGCTCCAGAGTTGAAAAATAGTGTAGAGAGAGTAGAAAAGGATACAGTAATACGGTTTTGAAAAGACATCCTTATCCTTTACTGAATACTTATTTTTTAAAGAAGTGTCAACAAGGTTATCAAATGCAAATCTTTTTACAGTTCTTGATGCTCGAAAAAGTTTTTGGCATCTTCCACTGGATGAGGATTCACCTAGAGTCTAGACCTTGGCCTTTTGATATATATTTTAGGAAATACTGGTATTCACGGCTAAGCTTCGGAGTAGGTCACACCCTCTAACTATGTCCGAGGCCGATACATGAAATGTTTGATAACTTAGATGGTGTAAAGGGTAAATTGAATGATATTCTGATTCATGGAAGCAATGATTAACATGACAAAAGGTTAAAAAAGTATAGTACTGTCTTGCAAAACTGCAATGGTTAAATTGAAATAAATTAAAGCTGGAGTCAAAACTAGGTTGAGTATAATATAGAACATGAGCTAACATATAAGGGATTGAAACCAGACAAAAGAAAGGAAAGGCTATTGAAACCAGAAAAAAAGAAAGCTATTGAAAACATACTGGTGTCAGTGAGGACATTAAACAGAAGACAAAACAGGATGCATCTTTGCAATGTTGAAGTAATTCACTTTAGAAGGATGGCCAGATTGTAAATGCCACACACCTGGAGTTTTAGGAAGATAGCTATGTAAATGGAATATCAATCAATATGAACAGTCTTATTGCACCCAGAGTTTAAGCGCATTGCCCTCATATATCTCCACCAGTCACACTAAGATACTGTATATAAAAGATAGAGAGACTAGCTAAAGATCTTGAATAGTGGGCAAGACTGAATTCCAATCTTGTACAGGTATGAAACCTGTACTGTACTCCCAATCATTCGAAGATATACTAGAGCCCATAATTCCAGACCCTATACTTGTTAAAAAAAAAAAAAGTTCAATGAATATCGAGAAACTCAAAATTTTATTACAACAACTATACCAAAGGAATGGATCATTTGAGGGAAAAAGATGTGGTTAGGATTAAAAATAGCCACACTAAGGAAGCTGGGAAAGCCGCTATGGTGGCACCCAAATCATATTTGGTAGAAAACAGCGCTTTCTATGTAACACAAGTCTCCTCCCATATCCTCCAGCAATATTTTGAAGTAACGTAACTCACCAGCCAAAGACGTAAACAAGCCACAGAATTCCAGGATATTTCCAGAACCCCCAAGAGTTTTGGAAAGTCCAGGTAATAAAGAAATTATTTCCCAAAAAGTCTTGTCCAAAACATTTAGAGTAATCTATTCATTAAATGGTTATACTTGAACATCTACACAATGTTGTTCACATTTCTTAATACTTTATTAATCTTCCATTTCATAATTGTTTCTGATTATGCTGCTCTATGAAGATTAAATTAAACTTTTCCTTATTCATATAAAGAGGAATGTAATGACATGTGATATTATAAAATTAGAAGCAATGTGAGTATAATTTATCAAGTTTATGTTACCAAAGAAACGATATTTATTTACAGAATAAAATAACTCTGTACTGTACGTTCGTTATAACACATAAGTGACTAATGACTCTGGAAAAGTGTATGCATTATTTACCTAAAATAGCCCTTGAAACTGAACATCATATCCAAACAATGTACCGCAAAGGCTTTGCCTAGATTGCAGGCGCATTCGTAACTACTTTTGACTTTATTATATACCTGTCAGAAGATGATGAAGACTCATATAACATGTAAATCCTAAGCTGGTCATTCAGTACTCTTTAGAGAGAATTGAGCAAACATATCACCTTCAAATTCAGGTCTTTCTCTCTCTTCACATTGAATTTGCAAATATACCATATCACTTCAAGTCGATATGGCCAGATTAACAGGTTGGTACATTTCCTCATGGATACTTTTCAAGGAGAAAAGAGGGATATCAGAATAAGCAATGGGTATGCTAAACACAATTTGGAAGTCAAATCGAATATCAGTCCACAGCAAAATCCAAAATATATATTACACTTGAAAGACTGATATTAATTTATGGGCACCAGTAGTGGTACAGCACTGTATTGAATGATGGAAAATTTCTTGCCTTTGAGAATAAAGCATTGAGAAGGATTTTGGGAATCAAATTGTAGCAGCATATAACAAATGTGGAAATTTATGAGGTGGGAGGGGTGCCTAATGTGAACAATATAGTTAAATTATCAAGATGGAGAGGGATGGGGCATATTTTAAAAAGGGAAGATAATTAAGTCCAAGATGTACCTGAATGGGGACCGCTCGGCAGGAGAGGATGTGGTAGACCAAGAGAAATGTGGTTGGTGACAATGCAGAGAGGGGTTGGATCCGAGAATTGAGCTCAGAGAGATGGCACAGGAGAGAAAGACATAGGACATGAATTCATTGAGGCCCTATGTACCCTGTGAGTGCCAGAGAATTAAGATAAGATACTTTCCAGACAGAATCCTTCTGTACATTACATATCATACTGTATGCATTGTACTCTCTTCAGCTAACGTTATCCACTATCAAGGTCAAAATATTAATTCCACCTTTGAACTCTTACAATGTCACATTATTATTATTATTATCATTACTAGCCAAGCTACAACCCTAGTTGGAAAAGCAAGATGCTATAAGCCCAAGGGCTCCAATAGGGAAAAATAGCCCAGTGGGGAAAGGAAATAAGGAAATAAAGAAATGATGAGAACAAATTAACAATAAATCAATCTAAAAACAGTTAACAACATCAAATTAGATATGTCATATATAAACTATTAACAACGTCAATAACAGATATGTTATATATAAACTATTAACAACGTCAATAACAGATATGTTATATATAAACTATAAAAAGACTCATATCAGCCTGGTCAACATAAAAACATTTGCTCCAACTTTAAACTTTTGAAGTTCTACTGATTCAACTACCCGATTAGGAAGATCATTCAACAACTTGGTAACAGCTGGAATAAAACTTCTAGAATACTGTGTAGTATTGAGCCTCATGATGGAGAAGCCATGGCTATTAGCCAGCCTAATATTACAAACAGGATAGAATTGTCCAGGGGGATCTGAATGTAAAGGATGGTCAGAGTTAGGAAAAATCTTATGCAACATGCATAATGAACTAATTGAATGTTGGTGCCAAAGATTAATATCTAGATCAGGAATAAGAAATTTAATATTATTGTTATTACTATTATTACTAGCCAAGCTACAACCCTAGTTGGAAAAGCAAGATGCAATAAGCCCAAGGGCTACAATAGGGAAAAATACCCCAGTGAGGAAAGAAAATAAGGAAGTAAATAAATGATGGGAACAAATTAACAATAAATCATTCTAAAAACAGTAACAACGTCAAAACAGATATGTCTTATATAAACTCTTAACAACGTCAAAAACAGATATGTCATATATAAACTATAAAAAGACTATTATCATTATTACAACTAGCTAAACTAAAACCCTAGGAGAAAAGCAGGATGTTATAAGCCCTAGGGCTCCAAAAGGGAAAAATAGATCAATGAGGAAAGGAAATAAGGAAATAAACTACAAGAGAATTAATGATCAATTAAAAAGAAATATTTGAAGAACATTGCAAAACACTAAAAAATCTGTTAGATTATAAACCTAAACTACGTTACTCAGTAAAAGTATGAAGTGGGAAATACCCTGAAAAATCCTACACCTAAATATCAGTACTAGAAAGGAAAAGGTATTACTCTGCGATATCTGGGCCCTGGTGTGCAAAAAAACCTCGATAAAACCCAAAAAAAGAGAATTGAGAATTCTTTGTGGGCCTAATTTTGCAGTGGAACACATAGTGATTTTAAATAATGTTAGCATTTATATTCTGCTACATCAGCAGTTCTAGCAAACTCCTTGCTAACAAGTAATGACGTTTGAAAGTGAAATGCTATAAGTCCAAGGGCTCTGATAAGGAAAATAGCTCTGCGAAGAAAGGATATTAGGAAATGAATATACATCAGAAGTAATGAATAATGAATATACCTTACGTTCAGTAACAACACTGAAATGGATAGGTCATATATAAATTATGAAGAGACTCATGTCAGCCTATTCAACATGAAAATACTTTCAGCAACTTTGAACTACTTGATTTCCACCGATTCCACAATCTGGTTATGTCTGGAATAAAACTTCTAGAATACTGTATAGTACTGAGCCTTATGATGGGAAAGGCAAGCATGTTAGAACTAACTGCATACTTAGTACTACATATGGGATGGTACAGTCGGGGAAGATCCGAAGTGAATGTTAAGTATGATACTGTATATTATTAGGGCATTAAAGAATTATTCTTATGTGATAGATGCAATGAATGATAGCATATATCATTAGGGCATAAATGAATGATAGTGCATCAACTACAAGAAGTGATTGAAGTGAGGCTGGGAGAATATACAAGGAATTACTGTACTTCTATGTGAAGAGTGATGGGAGTGGAAGTGTATTCTATAAAGGATATGGAATTCACATGAAACTATAGTACAGTAGTGTTGCTAGTAACAAGGAGGGTGCTGTATAAAAGGAAATGCTGTATCAAGATAGGTTTTTAGTAAACTGGTCTAAAGCTGATCATAAAGTGAAGATTATTTCCTTATTTCTTATCCTCACTGGGCTATTTTTTCTTGTTGGAGCCCTTGGACTTGAAGCATCCTGCTTTTCCAACTAGGGTTATAGTTTAGCTAGTAATAATAATAATAATAATAATAATAATAATAATAATAATAATAATAAGGCACATGAATTTGCCTGAATGATACATGAGGAAGACCAAAGAAAGGGTTTACAAGTGAATATGGATGTGCCAAGCAAAAGATGATAAAGTACAGTATACAGGAAGGCGATAGGTTAGGAGTGACGAGTAATATAATGTTTGTGAACGTATATGATGAAAGGTATGATTCAGTTTATCAAATTCCGCAATGCAAACTACAAATTTATAAAATCATTTCTATTTTCCTAGCTAGGCTATACGGAATCATTTCTCGGGGTTAGCTCCGACGCAGATTTGTTACAACATAATTGAAGAAGTATTGTGGGCCCGGCAGCCTTGTATGGCTGTGAGCACACAGCCGCTAGCATCAACACACTGATGCTCATGGTGCGACCACAAGGCTACCAAGCCCACGGTAATTCTCCAATCTGGTAGTAACAGAAATGCATCAGAGATAACCCCAATAAAGCATAAAGAATTTTACCAGTAGTAGGAACAAACGGAAATACAAGACATTGAAAAAACTAAATTGAGTTAAGCTAAATGAAAGAAGAATCTGTAGAGTATGTTGTTGGAATGATGATTGTTAAGTCTGGGAGATGAGGATTCAAGAACATTAAAGCTGGCAGTTTAAAACAGCTATGGACAAAAACACCATTATCTATCAGACCCTGTCACTTTCCACAGCCTGTTACAAGAAAGAGGTTGAGGGGCAGTGAATGAATAAATGAATGAATGATTGGTAATTATCTGGCATCATAACATTAATGGCCATGCATGCCTATAGAAGTATGTTTAATAAAGAATTAATAGAAAGGGTTATGAGATGACTATACTCGTAATAAAAGAGATTTCAAATGTGTGTTGTACATGAGTGCGTTTTGTGTACTGTACTATTTAGTACATTAGGGATGAGTGTGTTCATGAAGCTGGATTTAATATGACCTCGGAAGAAGAGTACACCAATCACATTTATCGCAGCTGAAAAGCACATTCAATTTAAAAACCTGTTCTGGACTAGCTAATGCACCAGCTGTTTTTCAACGATCTATGAATGCTGTGTTGAGGGAATATCCAAGAAGAGTTTTATTGATATGGATATGATAATAATTAAGAAATCAATTGTAGGGCATATGCAGTTAGTGAATGGAGTGCTAAGGAAGCTGGAAGTGAGGAGAAAGTATTTACATGTGCATGATTAGGTGAAGAAGAAGAATTTTCAAGACAAAGCAAAAACATATGACCTATATAATACTAATAGTCAGGCCTTCTCCATCATGAGGCTCAATACTACACAGTATTCTAAAAGTTTTATTTCAGCTGTTACCAAGTTGTGGAATGATCTTCCTAATCAGGTATAGTTGAATCAATAGAACTTCAAAAGTTCAAAGTTGGAGCAAATGTTTTTATGTTGACCTGGCTGACATGAGTCTTTTTATTGTTTATATATGACATATCTGTTTTTGACATTGTTAATAGTTTATATAAGACATATCTGTTTTGACGTTGTTACTGTTTTTAGAATGATATATTGTTAATTTATTCTCATCATTTATTCATTTCCTTTCCTCACTGGGCTATTTTTCCCTGCTGGAGCCCTTGGGCTTATAGCATCTTGCTTTTCCAACTAGGGTTGTAGCTTGGCTAGCAATAATAATAATAATAAACAAGCAAATGATCCCAGGCACCCACTCTAGTGAATCTAGTGAAGACCTGCCCTGTGGGTTCTCGCTTACCAGGAGGAAACAGTTCACCCTGAATAGAGGAAGTACAAAAACTGGTTGGACAGGGGAGAACCTCCAAAGATGGGTTTACACAAATGGTGCTGAAAACTCCTGCGCCAATCCCAACAATGAATCACGCTTCGTGTAGCTACCCGCTAGGGCCTGCCTGTTCGGACATGGATCCAAAAACAGTAAACGATAAAGCACTAAAATGAGTAGAACCATGGTGTATTAAATATGAAGATCACTGCAGTTATGGAAGAACAGTGGCCTTAAGAAGTAGTACAGCAATGACTGCATTTATAACAGCGGAAAGGCACTTTTCTTTTTAGAAACCTGTTTTGGATTAGCTAATGCACCAGCTGCCTTTCAACATGCTACGATTGTTGTGATGACTGAGTTTGCAAGAAAAGTTCTATATATATAATTATTATTAT
This sequence comes from Palaemon carinicauda, assembly GCF_036898095.1. Taxonomy (NCBI): domain Eukaryota; kingdom Metazoa; phylum Arthropoda; class Malacostraca; order Decapoda; family Palaemonidae; genus Palaemon; species Palaemon carinicauda. Next base: position 17,630 of record NW_027171884.1, read on the forward strand.
TATTATCATATTACTAGCTAAGCTACATCCCTGATCATCTATCTACACGCAGTGCCCAACATTACGGTAATTCATTCTTTTCAGCTTACATGCCAACAAAAACATTTGTTTTGTCCCGGAATCATTGAACTTTTCAAATACATAGTACAGCAGAACACAAAACACCAAACAAATTACCCTTTGCATTCCAAGGACATTTAATTGTGATTTTAACATTTTTCTTACATTATAATAGTTTCAAACCACTCCTTTTAAAATCTGACTGTACCAATTTATGTTCCAATAATAGCCTTAGCCTTTCAACTGCATAAATCTATCGATCAGCTGATTAATAAATTCATTCATTCTTACCTTGGTTGAAACAATGAAGCTCTGCACTATCTCGGTTGGGCTGGGCATACACCAACCAGACACTAGCCCACTGTGCCATTCCCCAGTGGGAGCGCAAGTGGGGACTCGAATGAGAGCTTCAACCCGGCTATCTCACCTGAAATTAAAAATATAGATATCTTTATTAATTTTGAAAGGAAATTTAAATCAGCATAATTAAAAATGAAATAGTGTTGAATGGTAAAATTCATCCTGGTATGTAAAACTAAATCCTAGACAATCAATGATGTCTAAATACAGTACTCTCTAATTAAATATGATTATCAAATAGGATTTTCAATAATAATAATAATAATAATAATAATAAGGAGGCACATGAATTTGCCTGAATGATACATGAGGAAGACCAAAGAAAGGGTTTATACGTGAATATGGATGTGCCAAGCAAAGCATGATAACGTACAGTATACAGGAAGGTGATAGGTTAGGAGTGACGAGTAATATAATGTTTGTGAACGTTTATGATGAAAGGTATGATTCAGTTTATCAAATTCAGCAATGCAAACTACAAATATAAAAAATAATTTCTATTTTCCTAGCTACATAAACCCAGAGTCATTTCTTGGGGTTAGCTCTGACGCAGATTTGTTACGACGTAATTGAAGAATTATTGTGGGCCCGGCAGCCTTGTATGGCTGTGAGCACACAGCCGCTAGCATCAACACACTGATGCTCATGGTGCGACCACAAGGCTACCAGGCCCACGGTCATTCTCCAATCTGGTAGTAACAGAAATGCATCAGAGATAACCCCAATAAAGCATAAAGAATTTTACCAGTAATAGGAACAAACGGAAATACAAGACATTGAGAAAACTAAATTGAGTTAAGCTAAATGAAAGAAGAATCTATAGAGTATGTTGTTGGAATGATGATTGTTAAGTCTGGGAGATGAGGATTCAAGAACATTAAAGCTGGCAGTTTAAAACAGCTATGGACAAAAACACCATTATCTATCAGACCCTGTCACTTTCCACAGCCTGTTACAAGAAAGAGGTTGAGGGGCAGTGAATGAATAAATGAATGAATGATTGTCAATTACCTGGCATCATAACATTTAATGACCATTGATGCCTATAGAAGTATGTTTAATAAAGAATTAATAGAAAGGGTTATGAGATGACTATACTCGTAATAAAAGAGATTTCAAATGTGTGTTGTACATGAGTGCGTTTTGTGTACTGTACTATTTAGTACATTAGGGATGAGTGTGTTCATGAAGCTGGATTTAATATGACCTCGGAAGAAGAGTACACCAATCACATTTATCGCAGCTGAAAAGCACATTCAATTTAAAAACCTGTTCTGGACTAGCTAATGCACCAGCTGTTTTTCAACGATCTATGAATGCCGTGTTGAGGGAATATCCAAGAAGAGTTTTATTGATATGGATATGATAATAAAGAAATCAATTGTAGGGCATATGCAGTTAGTGAATGGAGTGCTAAGGAAGCTGGAAGTGAGGAGAAAGTATTTACATGTGCATGATTAGGTGAAGAAGAAGAATTTTCAAGACAAAGCAAAAACATATGACCTATATAATACTAATAGTCAGGCCTTCTCCATCATGAGGCTCAATACTACACAGTATTCTAAAAGTTTTATTTCAGCTGTTACCAAGTTGTGGAATGATCTTTCTAATCAGGTATAGTTGAATCAATAGAACTTCAAAAGTTCAAAGTTGGAGCAAATGTTTTTATGTTGACCTGGCTGACATGAGTCTTTTTATTGTTTATATATGACATATCTGTTTTTGACATTGTTAATAGTTTATATAAGACATATCTGTTTTGACGTTGTTACTGTTTTTAGAATGATATATTGTTAATTTATTCTCATCATTTATTCATTTCCTTTCCTCACTGGGCTATTTTTCCCTGCTGGAGCCCTTGGGCTTATAGCATCTTGCTTTTCCAACTAGGGTTGTAGCTTGGCTAGCAATAATAATAATAATAAACAAGCAAATGATCCCAGGCACCCACTCTAGTGAATCTAGTGAAGACCTGCCCTGTGGGTTCTCGCTTACCAGGAGGAAACAGTTCACCCTGAATAGAGGAAGTACAAAAACTGGTTGGACAGGGGAGAACCTCCAAAGATGGGTTTACACAAATGGTGCTGAAAACTCCTGCGCCAATCCCAACAATGAATCACGCTTCGTGTAGCTACCCGCTAGGGCCTGCCTGTTCGGACATGGATCCAAAAACAGTAAACGATAAAGCACTAAAATGAGTAGAACCATGGTGTATTAAATATGAAGATCACTGCAGTTATGGAAGAACAATGGCCTTAAGAAGTAGTACAGCAATGACTGCATTTATGACAGCGGAAAGGCACTTTTCTTTTTAGAAACCTGTTTTGGATTAGCTAATGCACCAGCTGCCTTTCAACATGCTACGATTGTTGTGATGACTGAGTTTGCAAGAAAAGTTCTATATATATAATTATTATTATTATTATCATATTACTAGCTAAGCTACATCCCTGATCATCTATCTACACGCAGTGCCCAACATTACGGTAATTCATTCTTTTCAGCTTACATGCCAACAAAAACATTTGTTTTGTCCCGGAATCATTGAACTTTTCAAATACATAGTACAGCAGAACACAAAACACCAAACAAATTACCCTTTGCATTCCAAGGACATTTAATTGTGATTTTAACATTTTTCATACATTATAATAGTTTCAAACCACTCCTTTTAAAATCTGACTGTACCAATTTATGTTCCAATAATAGCCTTAGCCTTTCAACTGCATAAATCTATCGATCAGCTGATTAATAAATTCATTCATTCTTACCTTGGTTGAAACAATGAAGCTCTGCACTATCTCGGTTGGGCTGGGCATACACCAACCAGACACTAGCCCACTGTGCCATTCCCCAGTGGGAGCGCAAGTGGGGACTCGAATGAGAGCTTCAACCCGGCTATCTCACCTGAAATTAAAAATATAGATATCTTTATTCATTTTGAAAGGAAATTTAAATCAGCATAATTAAAAATGAAATAGTGTTGAATGGTAAAATTCATCCTGGTATGTAAAACTAAATCCTAGACAATCAATGATGTCTAAATACAGTACTCTCTAATTAAATATGATTATCAAATAGGATTTTCAATAATAATAATAATAATAATAATAAGGAGGCACATGAATTTGCCTGAATGATACATGAGGAAGACCAAAGAAAGGGTTTATACGTGAATATGGATGTGCCAAGCAAAGCATGATAAAGTACAGTATACAGGAAGGTGATAGGTTAGGAGTGACGAGTAATATAATGTTTGTGAACGTTTATGATGAAAGGTATGATTCAGTTTATCAAATTCAGCAATGCAAACTACAAATATAAAAAATAATTTCTATTTTCCTAGCTACATAAACCCAGAGTCATTTCTTGGGGTTAGCTCTGACGCAGATTTGTTACGACGTAATTGAAGAATTATTGTGGGCCCGGCAGCCTTGTATGGCTGTGAGCACACAGCCGCTAGCATCAACACACTGATGCTCATGGTGCGACCACAAGGCTACCAGGCCCACGGTCATTCTCCAATCTGGTAGTAACAGAAATGCATCAGAGATAACCCCAATAAAGCATAAAGAATTTTACCAGTAATAGGAACAAACGGAAATACAAGACATTGAGAAAACTAAATTGAGTTAAGCTAAATGAAAGAAGAATCTATAGAGTATGTTGTTGGAATGATGATTGTTAAGTCTGGGAGATGAGGATTCAAGAACATTAAAGCTGGCAGTTTAAAACAGCTATGGACAAAAACACCATTATCTATCAAACCCTGTCACTTTCCACAGCCTGTTACAAGAAAGAGGTTGAGGGGCAGTGAATGAATAAATGAATGAATGATTGTCAATTACCTGGCATCATAACTTTAATGGCCTATACCTATAGGAATATGTTTAATAAAGAATTAATAGAAAGGGTTATGAGATGACTATACTCGTAATAAAAGAGATTTCAAATGTGTGTTGTACATGAGTGCGTTTTGTGTACTGTACTATTTAGTACATTAGGGATGAGAGTGTTCATGAAGCTGGATTTAATATGACTTCGGAAGAAGAGTACAATAATAACATTTATAGCAGTTGGAAAGCACATTCAATTTAAAAACCTGTTAAGGACCAGCTAAAACACCAGCTGTCTTTCAATGATCTTTGAATATCCAAGAAGAGTTTTATTGATATGGATATGATAATGAACAAATCAATTGTAGGGCATATGCAGTTAGTGAATGGAGTGCTAAGGAAGCTGGAAGTGAGGTGAAAGTCTTTACATGTGCATGATTAGGTGAAGAAGAAGAATTTTCAGGACAAAGCAAATACATATGACCTATATTATTCTAATAGTCAGGCCTTCTCCATCATGAGGCTCAATACTACACAATACTCTACAAGTTTTATTCCAGCTATGACCAAGTTGTGGAATGATCTTCCTAATCAGGTATAGTTGAATCGGTGGAACTTCAAAAGTTCAAACTAGAAGCAAATGTTTTTATGTTGAACAGGCTGACATAAATCTCTTAGTATAGTTTATATATGTAAGATCTGTTTTAATGTTGTTATTGTGCTTAGAATATTTTATTGTTTTAATATTGTTATTTCCTTTCCTCACTGGCTAGTTTTCACCGTTGAAGCCCTTGGGCTTGAAGCATCCTGTTTTTTCAACTAGGGTTGTAGCTTAGCTAGAAATAATAATAATAATAATAATAATAATAATAATAATAATAATAAGAATAATAATAATGATGATGATAATGGTGGTGGAGAACGTTGACCCTATTATTTTCTCCCAAAGGGCCGATGATGATAAGCAATGCAGAGGTGGCAGCAATTCAAGACTTGATTATGTTTTGTAAGGTATAAAAGAAATGGTTAAGGATGGTCTTTCTATGGTTCTATTCAAAGTACGAATGAATCAGAGCATCAAAGTAATAAGAGATCTATTTACGAAACAAAAACAATTCAGTATCATGAACATTAATACCGTAGGTACAGTATCTGGAAGAATTAAAAGCAATGCAAACAGTGATGCCTCTTTAAAAGATTTTGATAGCTATATGAGAGTGGGGTAAGAGTACATTCTGGAATAGTAACCTTGCGTATAAATCTGATAGCGTGAACAAAAATTAGTGGATTACATTTAGTGTTCGAGTTGTCTTCATTTCTAATGTGGATTGACTAGACATATTTGAAGATTTCCTTGGTGAATGCTAGTCCGATACGTGATGTAGCTTGGAGTCGGATGTTCCAAAAAGAGCAGCAAGTATTGTTTGAAAATACATGAACCTGGACAGGGTCATATAGTTACTTGGGAGGGAAGGAAGTCGTAATTAAATATATGGGATATGAAAAAGATGTGCATAATTTTGTTGTTCTGAGAGATGAGTAAATGTCACATTCTTTTTTGAGAAAGAATGATACAGGAATGGATGAAGAAAATTAATTATTGATGAAAGAGCATAAGATGGCTAAAAGAATCCAGAGTGAGTGGCTTTGTAATGCTAATTTTTCACGGAAGAATGAAGGATATGTAATCATTGGAAGATATGGAAGAAATTAGTTATACCAATGATATACGACCCGGAAAATTGTAACAAGAAACGTACTCCTACTTTAATATGGAAAGGGATGTAAAGAGAAGATTTGCTAGAAGCCTTGTAATTTGCTGTAGAATGTTATATCCTGTGTGAATGTAAAAGCTTTTTCAATGAATGGCACAATTGGAATGTGGAGGACTGTGGATGATATTTTTGGTCATACACAATGAGAAAGTTCAATTTGTAAATCTGCTGTATATTACAATACTGTAAGTGATGTTTATTATTATCATCATCATTATTATTATTATTATTATTATCACTTGCTAAGCTACAACACTAGTTAGAAAAGCAGGATGCTATAAGCCCAAGGGCCCAACAGGGAAAATAGCCCAGTGAGGTAGGGAAATAAATAAAATCTTTTAAGAACAGTAACAATATTAAAATAAATCTTTATATGAATTATAAAACCTTAGGAAGAGGACTAAGAAACAATAGTGTGGCCGAGTGCACCTTCTAGCAAGAGAATTCTAACCCAAGACAGTGGAGGACCATGGTATAGAGGCTATAGCACTACCCAAGACTAGTGAACAATGGTTTGATTTTGGAGTGTCCTTCCCCTAGAAGAGCTGCTTACCAAAGCTTGTCTCTTTTACCCTTACCAAGTGGAAAGTAGCCCCTGAAGAACTACAGTACATTAGTTAACACCTTGCTTGTCAGAAAGGAAAATTAGAACTTTATATACATTAGTTACGAAATATACAGCAAAAAATAAACTAAACTTAAGCCTATACATTAACTATTCTATGATACTTCGAAATTCAAGTCATTCTTACCTTTAATATCTAAATACAAGTCCACTGGGTAACAAAGGAGTCAGACATGTCCTTCGCCTCGCATCTGTCTATGGTCTTTTTACGCCCATAGTTTTCACTCATATCCACTCATATGAAGAGAATAAGAAGAAGAAGAAGTTAGTAAAAGAACCTTTTGTTGGGATTGCAAGTGATGTGTGTGGCAAGAACAGGAGGCAGCATGAGGAAGGGCAGTGAATGGTGGAATGAAGGAGTGAAGGTAAAAGTGGAAGAGAAAAAGAGGGCTTTTAAAGAATGGCTGCAGAGTAATAGTATAGAGAAGTATGAAAAATATAGAGAGAAAAATGTGGAAGTAAAGCGCAAGGTAGGTGAGGCAAAGAGGGCAGCTGACCTGAGGTGGTGTCAGGGATTGGGTCATTCATATGAAGAGAATAAGAAGTTTTGGAAAGAAGTGAAGAGAGTAAGGAAGGCTGGCTCAAGAATTGAAGAGACAGTGAAAGATGGAAATGGAAGGTTGTTAAAAGGAGAGGAGGCAAGGAAAAGGTGGGCGGAATATTTTGAAAGTTTACTGAATGTTGAGGATAATAGGGAGGCAGATATAATTGCTGTTGAAGGTGTTGAGGTGCCGGTGATGGGAGATGAGAATGAGAGAGAGATTACAACAGAGGAAGTGAGGAGAGCACTAGATGAAACGAGAGTAGGGAAAGCATCTGGCATGGATGGTGTGAGAGCTGAGAAGTTGAAGGAAGGGGGTGTAACTGTACTTGAATGGTTGGTGAGGTTTAATATAAAAAAATTTGGAAATAATTTGTATTTTTCCTAACATACAAACCTGAAGCTATTTATTAGGGTATTACTTTCGGCAACGCTGAAAACCAGCCAAGACAATTTTAGTGAGGGATAATTACCCCATCCGCTAGTTAGCGGGAGGGGGTTGGGGTAGACTAGCTACCCCGCTCACTCACACCTGTCGGTTGAGTAACCACTTTTGCTTTCTGGCAGGACTTATAGGGGGACATGGTGGCGGGCCAATTTGTATAAATAGCTTCAGGTTTGTATGTTAGGAAAAATGCAAATTATTTCCAAATTTGTTATTTGTTCCGACACAGATACAAATCTTCGCTACTTATTAGGGTGACTTACTCTTAGGAGGGAGGAAGTCCTACCAACTGGCCTTGGTCATGACCCGGGGTCCTCTCTATTTTGATCTGTGATCGATAGTAGAGGGAACCCTACCCTTGCTAAAATCAAAGTAGTTACAAGGTGACTCACTGATAGCGGCCTGCAGAAGCTTGTGTGAGAGAGACTCGTGGCTTGTCTTCACGTAGGAACTCGAGGATTCCAAGACATATTCAATACCCTCCTCAAGAGGTATTGGTGACGTAGCAAAGTATTCAATTCATAACCAGGATGCACAAGGGAAATGATTCTTACCTGCAGAGGGGTGAGGTCAGCTATGCTTCGGTCTTGAGGAGCTATTCCGACAGGGGGGGAAGAAGGAGAAAGAAAGAAGTGAACCAGACATTCTTTTCATTCACCCTAGACTAACCCGGGTAACCTCACCCCTCAACCCTCTGCTACTTGTCCATCAAGGAGCCTGAGGCATTAGATCACTTGTTGTGCGGGCACCACAGGACCAATGGAGAAGGTTTCCATGTTCCTGAGGGTTACGTCTTTCAGGTAGTGGGCTGTGAAGGTCGTTTGACGCTTCCACATGCCCGCTTGCAATACCTGTGCCACAGAAAAATTTTTCTTGAACGCCAGAGACGTTGCAATGCCTCTGACATCATGAGCTCTGGGTCGGTTGGACAGAGGAGGATCTGGATATAGAGCGTATTCGATTACTTTCCTTATCCAGAAGGAAATAGTATTCCTCGTGACCCTCCTCTTGACCTTCCCCGTGCTGACAAAAAGTGCTCGTACACGGGGGCGAGCTTTTCCTGTTATTTTTAAGTAACACCTCAGACTCCTCACTGGACATACTAACAGTTGGTCTGGATCTTCGGTTACAGAACGAAGACTCTATCTGAAATGGGCTAAACCTGGAGTCCAGCACACCCAGATTTTGAGTCTTAGCTATAAACTCAGGGATGAAGTTGAGGATTACTTCACCCCATCTCCTAGAGTGGGAAACATCAGCAGATAGACCATGAAGTTCGCTGACTCTCTTGGCCGAAGCCAAAGCGAGCAGGAACACCGTCTTCCATGTGAGGTGGCGATCTGAGGCCTGGCGCAGTGGTTCATAGGGGAAGCCTTTCAGAGACCTGAGGACCCGAACCACGTTCAAAGGGGAAGTTCTTAGTTCTGCCTGGGGGCAAGTAAGCTCGTAACTGCGTATGAGCAAAGAAAGTTCCAACATGGAGGAAATATAGACTCCTTTCAGTCTAGAGGCACGACTCGAGGCTGAGCGGTAGCCTTTGACTACCGAGACCGAGAGAAGTATTTCTTCCCGAAGGTATACGAGAAACTCCGCTATGGTTTGAACAGAGGCATCGAGGGGAGAGATACCCCTTCCACGACACCAACCACAGAAAACTGACCACTTCCCCTGGTAGACTGCCTCTGTGGATCTCCTGAGGTGTCCAGCCATTCTTTTCGCAATCGGTTGCGAAAAGCCTTTCTGTGTGAGGAGGTGCTGGATAGTCTCCAGGCGGGAAGTCGAAGCGAGGCTACGGCTCTGTGAAAGATGTTGGCATGTGGTTGTTTGAGGAGGTCGTGCTGTGGAGGAAGCTCCCTCGGGATCTCCGAGAGGAGATGCAAAGGTCCGGGAACCATTCTGCGTGATGCCATAGCGGAGCTATGAGGGTCATTTGCAAATTGTTGCTTGCTCGTACCTGGTTGAGGACTTTTCTCATCAAGCAGAACGGGGGAAAAGCGTAAGCGTCCAGGTTTATCCACCGTTGTTGAAAAGCATCTTGCCAAAGAGCTTGGGGATCCGGGACTGGGGAGCAGTACAACGGGAGACTGAAATTTAGGGCCGTTGCGAACAGATCCACTGTCAGGGAACCCCACAAAGTCAGGACTTTGTTAGCTATCAGAGGATTCAAAGACCACTCGGTGCCAACTATCTGAGTCGCTCTGCTCAGCTTGTCTACTAGCACATTCCGCTTGCCCGGAATGAAGCGAGCTGATAGAGTCACCGAGTTGTCTTCTGCCTATCTGAGTATCTCTACTGCAAGATGGCACAGCTGCTGCGAAAAGGTACCGCCCTGTTTGCTTAGACAAGCTACTACCGTGGTGTTGTCGCTCATCAGCACCACAGAGTGCCCTGCCAGGACCTGATGGAACTCTTTGAGGGCCAGAAAGGCTGCCCTCATCTCTAAGAGATTTATGTGCTGGTACCTTTCTGATTAAGACCATTGGCCGGAGGTGTAATGGTGCAGTACATGAGCCCTCCACCGTTCTTTTGATGCGTCCGAAAACAGCATCAATTCCGGGGGAGAGATGAGAAGATCGACCCCTTAGCAGAGGTTCGACTCCACCAGCCACCACCTGAGGTCCGACTGTTCCTCTAGCCCTATGCGGACTAGGTGATCCCGGGAATCGGAGTGCTGTTTCCACTGGGATTTTAGTCGCCACTGGAGGGATCTCATCCTGGCGACTGTTGGGGACCAGTTGGGTCAGGGAAGAGAGGTGACCGAGAAGGCGAAACCAATTCTGCGCCAGGAGCTCTTCCCGACTGAGGAAGACCTGTGCTATCTCCCTCAGTCTCTGGAGTCTTTCGTCTGATGGAAACGCTTTGTGCCTTAGGGTGTCTAATCGCATGCCTAGGTATACCAGTTCTTGAGAGGGGAGCAGTTGAGACTCCTCGAGGTTTACCACCATCCCCATATCCTGGCAAAACCTTAGAAGCTCGTCTCAGTGGCAGAGAAGGGCCGCCTCCGAGTCTGCCAGAATCAGCCAGTCGTCCAAGTATCTTAGGAGACGGATGCCGACTCTGTGAGCCCAAGATGATACTAGGGCGAATACCCTCGTGAATACCTGGGGTGCTGTGGAAAGACCGAAACACAACACCCTGAACTGGTAATGCTTCCGATTGAACATGAATCTCAGATACTTCCTGGAAGACGGATAAATTGGGATCTGGAAGTATGCGTCCTTCAGATCTAGAGTGCACATGAAGTCCAGAGGTCTTATGGCTTGTCTGACTGTGTCGGCCGTCTCCATCCTGAAAGGTGTCTGTTCGACAAACCTGTTCAGGGCCGAGAGGTCGATGACTGGTCTCCAGCCTCCAGACGCCTTTTTCACAAGAAAGAGTCGACTGTAGAAGCCTGGGGACCCGTCGAGGACCTCCTGGAGAGCGTCCTTCTCCAACATGGACTGGACTTCTGCCCTGAGGGCAAACTCCTGTGCTGATCCCTTCGTACAGAAGTTCAATGGAATTGGCACTTGAGTCAGTGGAGGGAGAGAGCGTGAACGGGATACGATACCCTGAACGAATCTCCTCGACTGTCCAGGGTTCGGCCCCGTGGTAATGCCACCTCTGCCTGCGACTTTGCAGGCATCCCCCCACAGGTGGAGAAATGGGAGGATTGCCTGCCTTATTGGGACCGGCCTCGGCCAGATCCCTTCCTACTCTTACCCCCACGGAAGGACTTTTTGCTGTGAAAGGCCTGCTTTGCACCCTTTTTACCCTGCTGTTTTGGGTCTCTAGCCCTTTTCGGCTGCGGGTTCTGCTGTGTTTTCTACTGTGGCTGAGAGGGGTAAGGTCTCGCTGTTAAGGCCTTTTGGATGAGGGAGTACTGACTGGACTTCCTCCACCTCTCTGCCACCCGCTCGACATCCTCGGGATGGAACAAAGAATTGCCCACAAAAGGAGCATTTCTCAGACTCGCTACTTTGGCCTGAGGGAGATGTTTATAGAGCTTTCCTATGACGGCATCCCTCCTCTTCAGGATAGCGTTGGCCCAAAGGTTCACTACCTGGTGAGAGAGGAAGGTTGAGGAGATTTTGGGTGCAACTCAAAGTATGATGCGTGTCTTACAACGCTTGCAGTCTGAAAGGCTAAAGAGTTAGGGAGTCTTTGCAATCTAAACAAATACCGAATAATGGAAGACATTAGGTAAAGATCTAGAGGTAACTCTCCAGCATCAACAAGGAGACTTGGGATAGGTGAGGTTTTTAATGCTCCTGTAAACAATCTAATACAAGCATGATGTATTGAGTCTAATATTTTTAACCTTCTTGGGGTGGCTGAAGAGTATATTTCACATCCATAACTAATTTTGGGAAAAAATCAAGGCCTTGTATAATTTTAAAATAGTACAGTATTGCGGTCTGGCCCCCATGATGTATGGGATAATACTTTTAAGATATTCAGAGCCTCGAGACATTTAGCTTTTAACGCTTTTAAGTGAGAAACCCATGTAAGCCTACAATCAAATATCAAACCTAAAAATTTAGCTTCACTTGCACATGGTATCCGTTGACCTTTAATGTATATATCCGGGTCTGGATGTACTTCCCGGATACGACAAAAATGGACAATGGTAGTTTTACTTGTCGAGAACTTAAATCCATTCATATCGGCCCATTTGATAATTTTGTCAATAGAGAGTTGGATTTTTCTCTCAACCATTGCCATTCTAGTGCCAGCAAATGATATTGACAGATCATCCACAAATAATGTTGAGAGAACATCTTGGTCGGTCAACAAATGCCTCACTGTTAGAGGTACTAAACAGTCTTCACAATAGGGTTGGTGTTGGCCCTTCAGCAGAAACTCGTGTGTCAACCGAGTGTGACCAATAAGGAGACGACAAAGAGAAGTCTCCCATTTTCGGGGCATCATGTTATACCTCCAAGGAGATATGGCATTTGTTACTTCTCTCATTTTATTGCCATCTAGACTATCCCAGTGCTGTTGCCATTTATTACAAAGCAATTTCTTGATGTTAGGTAGGAAATCGTTACACGGAATGGGATATCTTCTTGGCACCAACTCGGATGCAGCATTCTTTGCCAGTGAATCTGCCTCCTCATTCCCAGACACACCTACGTGTGCTGGAACCCAACAAAATCTAACTGTTATAACTCTCCGTCCAATAACAAAAAGCCATTCAAAAATCTTTAAAACTAGAGGGTTATTAGAATTAAAAACTTCTAAAGCTTGAAGGACACTCTTTGCATCACTAAAAATTGTAAAATTACCCTCCTTCTCCAACGCTATTTTCTCAACAGCGGTTAGTATGCCATACAGTTCGGCAGTAAATATTGAAGCTGTTAGAGGAAGTGCACCTCTACAACTAAAACCATTACTATGTACTCCAAATCCAACACCAGCATCAGATTTGGAGCCATCAGTATGTATGAAAGTCGATCCTCTATGTTCTTCAACATGTTCCATAAAAAGAGACCTGGCTTCTAGGTCAGTCATATTCTTCTTAACTCCAATAAAGTATTTACAAAAAGATATCTCTGGTAATTTCCATGGAGGCATTGATGATACCTTGAATGGAAGTACCTTACATCTAATATACCCAGACTGTTTAAAAATCGTTTCACCCGAAAGCAATAAGGTTGAGGAGATTTTGGGTGCAACTCAAAGTATGATGCGTGTCTTACAACGCTTGCAGTCTGAAAGGCTAAAGAGTTAGGGAGTCTTTGCAAGCTAAACAAATACCGAATAATGGAAGACATTCAGCAAAGATCTGGAGGTAACTCTCCAGCATCAACAAGGAGACTTGGGATAGGTGAGGTTTTAAATACTCCTCTAAACAATCTAATACCAGCATGATGTATTGAGTCTAATATTTTTAACCGGCTTGGGGTGGCTGAAGAGTATATTTCATATCCATAACTAATTGTGGAAAAAATCAAGGCCTTGTATAATTTTAAAATAGTATTGGCCTGCCCCCATGATGTATGGGATAATACTTTTAAGATATTCAGAGCCTCGAGACATTTAGATTTTAACGCTTTAAGTGAGAAATCCATGTAAGCCTACAATCAAATATCAAACCTAAAAATTTAGCTTCACTTGCACATGGTATCCGTTGACCTTTAATGTATATATCCGGGTCTGGATGTACTCCCCGGATACGACAAAAATGGACAATGGTAGTTTTACTTGTCAAGAACTTAAATCCATTCATATCGGCCCATTTGATAATTTTGTCAATAGAGAGTTGGATTTTTCTCTCAACCATTGCCATTCTAGTGCCAGCAAATGATATTGAGAGATCATCCACAAATAATGTTGAGGAGAACATCTTGGGGAATGACTGAGGATATCCCATTAATTGCTAGTGCAAACAGGCTTACACTCAGCACACTCCCCTGAGGAACTCCATCCTGACACTTACTCTCTGATAGAGTTTCCCCCCCTCTCACTTGAAAAACGCTATGCGAAAGAAATGACTGAATAAATAATGGTAGTTCTCCTTTTAATCCTAGTTCATGAATTGTTTTAAGTATACCATATCTCCATGTGGTATCATATGCCTTTTTAAGGTAAAAAAAACTGTCACATGGTGCTGTTTGGAAGCAAAGGCTTCATAAATAGAGGACTCAAGTCTTATTAACACATCAATTGTGAGTGCAATTTTCTGAATCCACATTGAATCGTTGATAAAATACCCTTCTTTTCAAGGTACCACATCAACCTTGCATTGACCATCTTCTCTATGATTTTACATAAACACGAAGTCAATGCAATAGGTCGATAGCTTGCTGCTAAAAACTTGTCCTTACCGGGTTTTAAAAAGGCTAAAATAATGGCTAGTTCCCAAACATTTGGATAACTAGGATCATGCCATATTCTATTAACAATACTTAAGATAAATAACTTTGTATTAAAATGTACATGTTTAACCATTGCATATGGAATTCCATCGGGTCCAGGAGCTGTATCGTTGCAAGTAGCGAATGTGGAATCAAGTTATCTTTCAGTAAAAGGAGAATTATACGACTCTTCCCTTCCTGTTGCAAAATTTAAAATTTTCTTTTCTTCAATGCTCCTGTACTGGTGACCAGGAGCTGCTTCACACTTGCACGATACATTTGAGAAATGGTCAGCCAGGGCATTGCTAACTTCATTTCCTTCAGTCATAAACTGACCATTCACTTTCAACACTGGTGTTGGGTTCGGGGTAAATTTGCCTGCAATCTTTTTCATTTTCCTTCATACAGAAGATGGTGGTGTTCTACTATTAATGGAGGAAACAAAAACCACCCAAGATTGGCGTCTAGCTTCTTTCATGGCACGACGGAACTGTGCTCTACACTTTTTGTATGATATCAAATTTTCCTCCGTACAGCATCTACGGAATCTAGTCAGGGATTTTCTGGTGGCTCTGTGCAAGGCTGTTAATTCTGAGGACCACCACGGGACTGGTCGTCTTTTGAATAGTCCTGTGGTTTTGGGAATCGAATTGATTCCTGCTGTATGGAGAGTTCCATTCAGTAGGTCTATGGCATCATCAATACTTTCAAACTATTCTGCTCTCCCTTCGATTTCACTTAGCTCAGAAAATTTAACCCAGACTGCCTTGTCTAGATTCCATCGTGGCGATCTTTGCAAAGGCGGACCCTTGTTGGTGTTTATAATGATTGGTGCATGATCACTAGTATGCCAATCATCTAATGTCCTCCAATCAAAATCAAGAAGGCAGTTAGAGCTTGCGATTGAAAGGTCAATGCATGACAAGGTACCTGTCTGAGCATTGAAGTGCGTGGGCTCTCCTGTATTGAGGAGTCCCACATCCTCATTCTCCACAATTGATGAGATAATATTGCCCCTTGTGTTGGCCAAAACATCACCCCATAAAGGATGTCTACCATTCATATCTCCCAGTAAGAGAAAAGGTTGAGGGAGTTGTTGAATGACCTCTGCTAAATCATCATATAAAATATTATCATTTGGAGGTAAGTACAGAGAGCATATTGTATATTTTCTCCCTATACCAATTTGTACAACCACTGCCCGCAGGGTTGTACATATAGACATAGGTATTTGGGGAACATCTCGACGAATGTACATGAGACTTCCGCCATGGCTCCCTGCTTGTTGATTATATGGTGTTCTATAGCTAACATACTCTCGAGGACTGGGAGTGTTAGAATCAAGCATACTTTCCTGTAGACATACAATTATGGGGGAATGTTCATGAATCAGGGGCTTAAGTTCTTCATATTTCAGCATAAAACCCTGACAGTTCCATTGCAAAATGGAGGAGAAAACTATGGATTATTTCTGGAAGACATCTTGGATGAGGTCTTCCAATTAGCAGTTTTTAATCTAACATTGTTACCTATAGGTTTCTTCAGAGGTGGTCTTGTTATGTTGGGTTTTACGTTTGTGTTTTTCTTTGTATATTTTTCATCTATTTGTTGAGGTGGATGGTGGACCACGACTTGAATTTCTGATTTATTCAGTTTATCTTCTGGTTCATTAGAAACATCAACAGACAAAACATCAAATTTATTTGATGTCATAACATTAACGTTTTTAATGGAGGGTGGAGAGAGAGATGGAGGTCTCTCTTTTACGATTAATAGATGGTGGGATTCGAGGTTTTTGCACTTTTCCCATTACAGGTGCATCAGGTAAGTTAGTCTTAAGTGGAACCTCCATCAGATCAGGCAAGGACATGGCCTGAGAGAGGTTTGTATTATTTTTTGTAATGGGGATGAAGGCTGTACAGCAATGGGCAATGACCTAGTGTTCATACACCGTGGTAAAGCCTCAGGAGGTATCATGGTTACATCGTTATTTGACATTTTATCAGATGGTATACATTTTTTTTAGCTATTGGCAGTACTAGGTTGGTTTGATTTTAATGCCTTAGCATATGTATTTGATTTATTTAATAGTCTTTTGGCATGGGTCACACTTATATGTTTTAAGTTCGATTTGTTGAGGGCAGCTTCCTCCAACTTATATAGCTCGCAGCTCTTGTCTGTGGATTTATGATTCGAGCTGCCATTTAAACACCTGGCTCCAAGTGCACACTCTCCATGGTAAGATTTGGAGCAAATACCACACATCTTTTCATTTTTGCAAACTTTAGATGGGTGCCCAAATTTAAAACAATTAACACACTGCAGTGGCTTGTGCTTGAAGGGTCTTACTTTAATCCTTTCGCTCTCAATAATAATATGAAAAGGTACATCAGCATCCTGGAACGTAAGGATTACCATTGATGTACCTGGGACTTTGTGAACTTTCCATACATTTAGTGGACACATGGCCAGTATCTCCTCCTCTGTAAATTCATATAGATCTCTGTTAAAAACTACGCCCCTTCCGTAGCTAAAATTTAGGTGGGGTTTGACATCTAACTTAATGTCATCATTACTTATTTTCATAGTGGACAATATTACAAACTGTGTACTGGATTTGGCATGGATAAGGAAACTATTTTTTCAAAAACGAGATATATCGCCTGGTGCAATAGTTCCTACTTTTTTCTGAATCAATTTGCATATTTTAAAATAATTCCCTGTAACCCCCTTTGATTCAGCTATAAGCCACATCAGTGGTTTTGGATTTCTCTGGGAGGGCATAACTAAATCTGCGTCTTTTTCCAACCAATCGGCAGGCCTATACACATCCAAATCTTTTGGTACCTTATCGCAGAGAGCAGCCGCGACATTCGTTATTAATTTTAATATTATTCAAGTTACTTATTGCACTAAATGCTTCGTCATAACTACTGCAAGATATCCATGAATCCCATGTTTCAGCTTCAAGTTTCATCCTTATTTCTTTTATGCATCCATAGCATTCAAATGCTTTACATGGACATCATAATTTATCTCTATTGAAATTTGAGTCCCTTGTTAGGCTGGAGGAACGTAGAGAGTAGAGGTCCCCTTCTTTGTTTGTTTCTTTTGTTGATGTCGGCTACCCCCCAAAATTGGGGGAAGTCCCTTGGTATATGTATGTATGTATGTATGAAGGATTCGAAGGGGGGGGGGGAGTCAGCAAATCCAGGGGATGGGGAGTCGGTATTTAAGGGTCCATAGTTAAGGGTGAGATTTTCTTTGTTTTTTGTTGGTTTTGTTAGTTTCCCTGCTTGAGAATTTTAAGAAAGTATCATACGTTGGAAAGGAAATATGCTTTCTCCACTATCGGTACAATGAGAGTATACTTCCCAGATGGTCCACTCCATACCCTACCCGAAGGATAGCATCAAAACAGATATAGAGGCACAGGATTCCTTAGGCAACTTCTCAGCTGCCTTCTTCTCCTTCGTCCCGAAGAGCACCCACTGGATCTCAGTCCAATTAGCACACTCCGGACACGTAGAGGTAGGGGAACACGCTTTCCCCCTACACGTATAGCACAAGGAGTGGGGATCAACCTCAGGCTTGGAAAGGAAAGCCCCGCAAGACTTCCCAGCCACAGGCCCAGGGCAACGACGAGGATGCTCCATAATGCAAAGCTAACACACCAAGAGACACAAGGATGTAAAGGGAAAGTGAAATGGAAACACGTGGGTAACACGCGGTACGCACAAAGGATGGGGGGACACAAAGGGTCGCACAAGGTAAGAGAGAGCGCGGCGAGATGATTATCGCGTCGCGACCAGAAACTTACTGGCGATTCGACCCGAGCTAGCACACTGCCCGACCCCGGGTCGCCTCAGGGCACGTACCACACTGCCAGAGGTTGACCCCGTAGAAAACGGGAAGAGGGGGGTAAATTATGCAAAAAGCTGGTCGGTTAGGTAGAGTTAACCAGTAACTCCTAAGAAGGTAGTTCTAGGTAAGTAACCGTGTTGGAACAAATATACTTAAGAGAAATAATACTCAAGAGTTAGGATAGCAAGACAAAAGAAAGTTGATAAAATTGGGAGGTCGAAGAAATATTCAGCAGAAGGAATAAAGGAAAGGGAGAGAAATTTTGATTCGAACTTGGGGAGTAATTTCCCCAAGTTCGAGAGCCCTCTTGCCCGTCATCAAGTTTCAGCACGGGAATGAAATGCTGTGCTGAAGCTCAATGACTTCATCAAGGCACTCTCTTAAAGGGAGAGACGGCACGTCTACACTCTACCGAGCCAAAAGTAAAAGTGGTTACTCAACCGACAGGTGTGAGTGAGCGGGGTAGCTAGTCTACCCCAACCCCTTCCCGCTAACTAGCGGATGGGGTAATCATCCCTCACTAAAATTGTCTTGGCTGGTTTTCAGCGTTGCAGAAAGTAATACCCTAATAAATAGCGAAGGTTTGTATCTGTGTCGGAACAAATGTGTTTTGTGTTGTCAATGGTACCAGTAAATTGGGTTTGTGCATGTATTGTACCACTATATAAGGGTAAGGGAGATGTGAATGAGTATTTTAATTCAAGAGGTATGTTTGTTGAGTGTAGTTGGAAAAGTGTATGGTAGAGTAATGATTAATAGGATTAAGGATAAAACAGAGAATGCAATCTTAGAAATACGGGGGGGTTTTAGAAGAGGTAGGGGTTGTATGATTCAGATTTTTACAGTTAGGCAGATATGCGAGAAATATTTAGCAAAAGGTAAGGAGGTGTATGTTGCGTTTATGGATCTGGAGAAAGCGTATGATAGAGTTGATAGGGAAGCAATGTGGAATGTGATGAGGTTATATGGAGTTGGTGGAAGGTTGTTGCAAGCATTGAAAAGTTTCTACAAAGGTAGTAAAGCATGTGTTAGGATAGGAAATGAAGTGAGTGATTGGTTTCCGGTGAGAGTGGGGCTGAGACAGGGATGAGTGATGTCGCCTTGGTTGTTTAACTTGTATGTTGATGAAGTGGTGAGAGAGGCGAATGCGCAAGTGCTTGGACGAGGATTAAAACTGGTAGACAAGAATGACCATGAATGGGAGGTAAATCAGTTATTGTTTCCGGATGATACTGTACTGGTTGCAGACACAGAAGAGAAGCTTGGCTGATTAGTGACAGAATTTGGAAGGGTGTGTGAGAAGAAGTTGAGAGTTAATGTGGGTAAGAGTAAGGTTATGAGATGTACGAGAAGGGAAGGTGGTGCAAGGTTGAATGTCATGTTGATTGGAGAGTTACTTGAGGAGGTGGAACAGTTTAAGTACTTGGGGTCTGTTGTTGCACCAACCTAACCCTAGCAGAACCACCTGAAATGAAAAAAGATATTTCTATTAATTCATCATCTAAGGAAATACAAATTTGCATAATTAAAAATAAATAAACAAAGAATAATTTCAACGTTTAAAATTGATCTTAGGCAAAACAGAATGTCTAAATACCAGAAAATTAGAATTATCATTATTATCAATATTATTATTATTATTTTTCATTATTACTAGCTAAGACACAACCACAGTTGGAAAAGCAGGATGCTATCAGGCCAAGGTCTCTAACAGGAAAATGAAGTGTGAAGTAGGACACGATGAATGGAGAAGTATTAATTTAAAAGCTGAAAATAGATATGACTGGCGAAATCTAACCGAGCCCCTTAGCATCAAGAAGCATGGGAAATGATTATGTATATTGAAGACTAATCTATGCAAGATTTCTAAAAAAAAATTACAAATACATTTGCATGATTATAAATCTTTTTTTTAAATGTTCAATAAACACCAGCACTACATTCATTAGTTATATAAAATTCTGTACCAAAAAAAAGCAAGCATTTTTCATCCTTAATTATTTATCATTAATTTGATTTATATATTCTTCATTTCATATGACAGAATTATATGAAATCTGGCAGAAATTGTACAAGGCAAGTGACATTAGAGAGAGAATATTTAGCATTAATTAGAAAATGGAAAAATCAGAAGAAAACATACATTAGTTTAAACAGATTGAATTATTTCAATACTTAATAAGCTTTCATGTTCTAAACCCCTCTGAAGTATAAGAAATCTTGGGGAAATTTCACAAGTCATAACTTTAGAGACAGAGTACTTGGCATCCTGCCTAGTATCGATCAAACACAAACTAATCTAAATAGAATGAATTATTTCAATACTTAACCGGCTTACATGTGCTAAACCCCTCAGCATTTTAACCTTGGAGTTCAGTATCATGATAAAACTATTATGCAAATACCATTTATGGACCCAGCAGGAAAATCCAAAGGCCATGCTTAATAATGACATCATACAATCCTGTTTACAGCGATTGCAATATAAGCCAAACAAGCCCAAAGTCGAAGGGATACTGGTGCTACTGGCTTAATAGGTAAAAAAGAAAGTTTAGAGGTGAAGGGTAGCTTGACTTGAGTTACTTTAAGTGATTGATGACACTGGAAAAGCGTATGCACTATTTACCTAAAACAGACCTTGAAACTGAGCATCATAACCATAAAATGTACAGCAAACACTTTGCCAAGATGCGAAGGCACTCGTAACTACTTTTGACTTTATCAAAAACACGATAGAAGATGATAAGGACCCATATAATAGGTGAATGCTAAGCTGATCATTCACTAACCTTTTAGAGAGAATTGAGAAAACATATCCCCTATAAACATTTGCATCTCTACCCTAATTCTTTTAATTTAATATTGCCTGAGATTAACAATTTAGTACATTTACCTTCTGGATACTTTCCAGAGAGAATCCTTTTGTATGGTACAGCATTTTCCAGATACTTTCTTCAGCTAATGCTAGCTATTAACTAGATCCTTTGAACCCTTAGAATGTTCCCATTATCCTGAATATCAACATCTACAACCATTGCATAACACACACAAGCCTATTAGGTTATAAACCTCAACTATGTTACTCAGAAAGAGTACGAATGGAGAAATACCTTAGGATCAGTAAAAACATTAAATATTTCCTGCAAATTTGAACTTCTGGAGATTATTCCACAATCTGGTTACAGCTGGAATAAAACTTCCTGAATAGTATTGAACCTTAAGATGGAAAAGGCAAGACTATTGGAACTAGCTGCATACCAAGTACTACATACAGCATGGTACAGTCGGCAAAGATCTGAAGTGAATGATAAGTATGATGTATTATTGGGGCATAAATTTCTGAATACAGACAGAATGATATTGCATCAAGTATAAGAAATTATTGAAGTAAGGCTGGGCGAGTATATAAGCACTTACTGCACTTGCAAGTTAAGAATAGGAATCTTAAAAGAAAACTAGTTATATGAAGGTTAAGCATATGCTATACAGATTATGAAATAAACAGGACACAATCATTGCATGGCAAGTAAGAAGTTGGTGGTGTATGAATCTGGGTATAAAAGGGAATAATCAAGATGTGTTTTATGTAGACGAGTCTAAAGTAGATTATAAAACGAAGCTTATGGCGCTAGAATCGGACTGAATGATAAATGTGGAAGACCAAAGAGGGCTGTTGCAGGTGACTGTGGACGTGCCAAGGAAAAGATGAAGAAGTACAGTATACAGGAAGGTGATACGTAAAGGGGGGACTAGTACTGTAATACTTGTGAATGTTTATGATGAAAGGTATGTTTCGGGTGATCATTTAATGCCCCGTTAATTTTGACAATGAAAATGGTAATATAAGAAGTTGAGAAAATTAATTTGAGTCATAATTTGAATAAAAATGAGAAGCAGAATGTATAAAGAATGTTGTTGATAAGACGATCAAGAAGTAGAATGTGTATAGTATGTTGTTAGAAAGATTATCGTGAAGTAGAATGTCTACACTACATTGCTGGAAAGACAAAAGTATGTAGTAGAATGTATATAGTATATGGTGTGTCATTAGAAAGACAATCGCTTGGTCAGAAAGATGATTTAGGGATGTTAAGGTTGGTAGTTTAAAACAGCTTTGAGTGAAAACACTACTACCGTATCTATCAGAGACCATGTCATTTTCCAAAGCAGCATTGTCAAGACTTATAAAAAGGGGGTGTGTTTGCACCAAGTCATAGTCCATGATATACTATAGTCTAATTGTACCTGTGTGAAAGACGAATGGAAGTTTTTGATGCGTATTGATTAAAGAGAGGTGAATGAAGGCGACTGTGAAAGACAGGTTTCAAACGTATATTGTATTAGTACAGTATTTATATATAGTGTGCACAGGAGGAAAGTGTTTATGAAGTTCGATTCGGTTCATGGCTATTATCAAAAGCCAGTGTGTGCACAACCCAATGAAAATGCTTACCTATAATGGTGCAGAGTTTTTGGGAAAATCATTTGAGAATATGTTGCAAGAATGCATACTTCAGCATGTCAACAATTCCTTATAATCCAAGAGCAAATGGGTTGGCTAAACCTCAGTTCAATTTGCAGTGAATGTTTTTTATATTGATCAGGCTTACATAAGTCTCCCTTCATAGTTTACACATGAGATCTATATAAATATTAGATATCAAGATATTTGATATTCTGCATTCACTACTTCTCCTATAGTTAATTTCTTTATTTCCTTTCCTCACTGGGATATTTTTCCTGTTGGGGACCTTGTGCTTATATCAGAGTGTAAAGAATAGTCTGAATTATGAAAAATCTTATGCAACTTGCATAAACTAATTGAATGACGGTACAAGAGATTAATATCTAGATCAGGAATAAGAAATCTAATAGACCGTAAATTCCTGTTCGACAAATTAAGATGGGAATCAGCAGCTAAAGACCAGACAGGAGAACAATACTCAAAACAAGGTAGAATAAAAGAATGAAAACACGTCTTCAGAATAGATTGATCATTGAAAATCTTACAAACAAGTCTGCCTTCCGTTGCCTTTCAGCAAATGGAAAAAGACATTACATTTTAGAACAGCATTGATGAGATGTATAAGACGGAATTCCTAGTTGATATGGGCGAAGGCAAATCGTTTGTTCTAGCCAACCGAAACCATTGACTGAACCGAGCCCAACACCCTACATATGTCTACCAAAAAATGGCGCCTCATTAAAGACAAATGGAACCAGAAATATGGTGGTATTCCATGGGAAAACATACAGCTGGAAATTCATCACTGCATGTGGACATTTCATCAGTAGTGAACTCATCTTCGCACTACTCAACAGATTTTCTGATAATAAAAGAGATGCTGGTACAGTAGATGTGTCGAGGCAGCAACTCGTTCAGGGAAATACCCCTGTAGCCCCATCCCTCCAAGGGCAGCAAAAAGCTCCCTGCAGGAACCACAAATATCTTAGCTCCTTCAGGATTTTCCCAAAGTATTCATGGACAACCCCCCGCAGGACCCAACGGCTCTATGAAAACCCACACCAAGTCATATTGTTACAGAAGGACCCCCAGTTGAAGCAGGCTTCAGATGGCTGGGTCCAGACAAACTAGCCAGAAGGGCAATTATTCAAGGGCATGGAGCAGCCAGGAATCTGCCAGAAAGCTATCAGCCACTGGGCATCTCCCCTCCACAGGGTCTGTAAAGGAGACAGCACAAGGCATCCCTGCGGTGACTTAACGCTCAAACAGTAACAGACAGGTACCCTGTATCTGAAATTGCTGACATAACTTACCAGCTCAAAGGGCAAAAATATCCTTGAATGTCAATCTCCTAAAAGGGTACAGTACAGTATTACCAAGTCCTGGATGCAAAAGATGGCAATCATCACCCCAACAGGGACATACTTTTAATCACAGCTGTTTTGGCCTTCAAAATAAGATGCCACCTTTCAACGCCTTATGGGCAACAACCTCAGAGAATTACCCTGTTACATTGTTTACGTTGGCAACACCATGATCATCAACCCTAGCAAGACACAGCACAAGGGCACCAGCCACCCGTTGAGATACTACCACTATTGAGTTATGGGGTCTTTTGACTGCCCAGACAGTACTACTTTGGATCCTTCTCTCTAGTTACTGTTCATTTTTCCTTTTCCCTACACACACCAAATAGTCTGGCATATTCTTTACATATTCTCTTCTGTACTCATACACCTGACAACACTAAGATTACCAAACAATTCTTCTTGACCCAAGGGGTTAACTTCACTGTAATTTTTCTGTGGCTACTTCCCTCTTGGTAAGGGTAGAGGGGACTCTTTGGCTGTGGTAAGCAGCTCTTCTAGGAGAAGGACACTCCAAAATCGGACCATTGTTCTCTGGTCTTGGGTAGTGCAATGGCCTCTGTACCGTGGTCTTCAGCTACCTTGGGTTAGAGTTCTCTTGCTTGAGGGTACACTCGGGCACACTGTTCTATCTTATTTCTCTTCCTCATGTTTTGTTAAAGTGTTTATGGTTTATGTAGGAAATATTTATTTTGATGTTGTTACTGTTCTTAATATATTTTTCCTGGTTTCCTTTCCCCACTAGGCTATTTTCCATGTTGGAGCCTGTGCGTTTGTAGCACCCTGGGCTTGAAGCATTGTGCTTTTCCAACAAGAGTTGTAGCTTAGCAATTAATAATAATAATAAAAATTCCTAAAGAACCTCAGAGAAAACCAAACAAATTTGGAAATAATTTGTATTTTTCCTCACTATACCAACCTTGAGCTCTTTATAATGGATATTATTTTGGACAATGGGAAGAAAATACCGGTAGCCAAAAGACCTCCACACTTAACCTAACCATTGCCCTATTCCCTTTTACAGATATGTAACAAATACTTATTGAATTACTTAATCTTATTAGAGTCTAGGATCTCTCAATCAAGAATTTTGCGTAGTTGCCCCTCTCTCCGCATACTCGCCCAGGTGCGACCCACATACTCTCTCTCTCCTGTAAAAAAGAAAAGTATTTCAGGAATAGCAATGGTATAAGCAATAACATAGGCTAATTGACCAAACAAGCAAGACATCAAAAGCAGCTTACGGAAGTACTATTAAGTTTAAAACATACATTCTAGGAGTGCTGGGTATACTAGTTTAAAAGGTTATTTCAATCAACAGCATAAGATTTTTTATCATAGCGTATTCAAGGAATTCAAATAAATGTTATCCGCTTAATATACAAAAGTGGGTGCAACTTGCTAAAAGCTATTCCAGCAGATATTGAAAGAATTATCAGCCATTTATCTCTCTCCATTGTAGTGTTTATATACCTAAATAGTATTGTAATGTATATTAAATCATTCATGAGATGATTATTCATTGAAAATAGAAAACTTTTTGACTATAAGCTTCACAACTAGTACATTTTGCAATTCTAACATGTTTTCTGAGTCACTTAAAACAATCTAGAACTGCATTTTGCAAGACTTGTAACCATAGTACAGTAAACATTTAAGAGTGGGCAATTGTAACATTGTAGTAGCTACTACAAAATGTGAAAAGAAACTAGTGAACACAGTTTTATCATCTTAAAATCTTGGGTTGTATGTATGATAGCGGCCCCATGTATGTACGATGACTTTCTTAGAATACGGCAGTGTAAGGGCAATCGCAGAGGGATGTTAGCCCCCATTAGGCAAGTAAAGACATGGCTTGTAGGTTAGGTTAGGTTAGGTTAGGGGGGGGTTAGGTTAACTGGTGTCCATTTTCTTATACACGGGAGGAACTGGCCGCTAATATGCAAAGGGTCCAAAATTCTGTTTTTTGACAAATCAGTGAGCTACCTCCTAACCTAACATTACCCTATATTGTTCTAAAACTTTTAGCATGGGCTGTGTCTCGGAGAGAGAGAGAGAGAGAGAGAGAGAGAGTGAGAGAGAGAGAGAGAGAGAGAGAGAGAGAGAGAGAGAGAGAGAGAGAGAGAGAGAGAGAGAGACAGAGTTGTGTCTTGCCTACCCTGTCTCAGGGAGGGTCATTAACTATACTGTCCCTGACTTGTCACAGGAAAAGGGTAGTTCCAAACCAACGTACATTAGGCTTCCTTCGATAGACAGTCTGGCATCCATAGGAGGGATTAAATAAGCATATAAAACTCTTAATATCCGAGCCTTTTCTGAATCTAATGAACTTTATCTTAACAAGTAAAATGATGACCACAGCCTAACTGTTGAAAACCAAATAAAAAAAAAAGTTGATTTCATACGTCATCCAGAAAATTAGTATAATTCAACTAATGTATAGACTAAGAATATATGCAATTATAATCTATTCCAGCTTCCTTTAAATACAAATATACTTCGTTTACTACAGCCAAGTGGGACAGAATATGCCACCTCTAAGAGTCTAGCATAAGATAAGTCAATACTGTATATTTGCGAAACGAAAAATAATATATATCGAACAAGTAAATCATTTCTTTCTTATTCTTATAACTATAAAAGATAATGTTTTTAAGTGAGAAATTGCATATCTAAATATATAAAACTTCTTACCAATACTTAGGCGTGTAACGTGTTTACATCTGTCCGAGTTCTTGTGCTGCAGACGACAAAGTTTCGGAACTTATAAGTTTACCTTAATTTAGTAAAACTTATACATTTTTTTTATTAATACAAATTATATTTCTTTGAAGTGATAAAAAATTAAATATATAATATCTAGTTAATTTCCTGTATTACCTATCAGTTTTCTTGAATTATAATATTCGAAATAATGAAAAAAGTTTGACTTTAAAACTACAAACGTAAACATTGCTTGTGGTCTGAAAGTGTCGTAACCATGGTAACCTGGCATTATTGAAGCATTTCTATCTAAAAGTAAATAAGTACTTATAACTACTTATAAGTACTATGTTCGCGAGCATTTAACAATTAAGTAATTAAGTAAATATTGGGAAAAGCCAGGATTAATTAAATGCCTTTTTGTTCGCTATGAGTATATGCTACAATATACGTCCTCGATCTTTGAACCAATCAAATAAATTTCAGCCTAAAATACAATTTATTACATAAGTAAATTGATACTAAATTTCAGCCTAAAATACATATTATATTACATAAGTAAATGGATCTATACATACGCTTCCGAGGTAAAAATTGCTGAATCATGTAAGAATGGGAGAGAGCCCTCTCTCTCTCTCTCTCTCTCTCTCTCTCTCTCTCTCTCTCTCTCTCTCTCTCTCTCTCTCTCTAAAAGTTGTCAACAGCACATTCATATAACAGTAACAGAGACAGGAAATGTAAGCAAACCCAAATGATTAGGCCTATTTACTTTTCGCGATAAAGACACATCTATTACGTAGGCCTATGTCATCAGATTACATACAATTTAACATTCAATGTACTTTTTTAAATATACACACATCTTGTAAACGTGTTTTTGTGTGTGTGCACGAGTAATAG
This sequence comes from Palaemon carinicauda, assembly GCF_036898095.1. NCBI lineage: Eukaryota > Metazoa > Arthropoda > Malacostraca > Decapoda > Palaemonidae > Palaemon > Palaemon carinicauda. The sequence continues at coordinate 45,413 of NW_027171884.1, forward strand.
ACATACATAAACTTCATGCATGACCCGTTCAATACTAAGGCTCAACAGAAGCACGTCTCTCTCTCTCTCTCTCTCTCTCTCTCTCTCTCTCTCTCTCTCTCTCTCTCTCTCTCTCAAGCACAGTTAGATTGAATTACGAATATTTCTAAAATCAACGTATGTAGAAATGAAATTGTAGGCAAGTCAACTCGTACCAAATCTCTCTCTCTCTCTCTCTCTCTCTCTCTCTCTCTCTCTCTCTCTCTCTCTCTCTCTCTCTCTCATACAAACATACACACACACACACACACACATATATATATATATATATATATATATATATATATATATATATATATATATATATATATATATATATATATATATATATATGTATATATATATATATATATATATATATATATATATATATATTTTCATCCCATTCGAATAATGAATAATGACGACTTATGAATGTAATACTTAATGATTCGTTGTGTGAACTAACGAGTTTAAGCAGGACTTGAATCCCAGTGTGACATTCACCAGGCAAGGTATAATTTGGATATTCCATTAGAGGACTACATTGGATAATAATAATAATAATAATAATAATAATAATAATAATAATAACTTCTAAACCTTTCCCTCATCTTTTTTCTCTTCAAAAGCAATTAACAGACGTGTGGTACACCTCCCCCTCCGGGACCCAGCCAACATCCCAAAATAGCTCAAACCACCCCCCCCCCCGCCCCCCCCCCCCCCCGACGAACCCGAGCACGATTCAGGTATCAGAAAAGACGGGGAAATTCTCGAAGAAAAAGATAGGGGATGATGGATATTTTTATATTATCAAAGAAGCAAAGGGAAGTAACTTCCTAAACTTAAACGTGTGTATATATATATATATATATATATATATATATATATATATATATATATATATATATATATATATATATATATATATATATTTATATATATATATATATATATATATATATATATATATATATATAAATATAAATATATATATATATATATATATATATATATATATATATATATATATATATATATATATATATATATGAATCAAAAACAGTGTATTTGGTATGAAAGCTTATTAATGTGGTAAAATTGTGGAGAAGTTTATTATTATTATTATTATTATTATTATTATTATTATTATTATTATTATTATTACTAGCTAAGCTACAACTCTAGTTGGAAAAGCAGGATGCTATAATCCCAAGGATTCCAAGAGGGAAATTAGCCTAGTAAGGATATGAACTAAAATATGGAAATAAATAAACTCCTTGAGTAATGAAAAATATTATTCGACTCAACATGATGGCAAATTACTAAGTGGGAAGAAAATGCATCTAAAAAACTGATTGCGATATGAAAACACAATTAATGTAAATTTCTAAATGGAAATGAGTTTTAGAGGAATCATCACGATTTGAAAATTATATATATATATATATATATATATATATATATATATATATATATATATATATATATATATATATATATATTATTTACATATATATATAAAGGGCTCTAGCTTGGCTGGTAATAATAACAATAATAATAATGATAACAATAATAATACAGTAATAATAATAATAATAATAATAATAATACCAATACATTTAATGGTAATTAAAGCTTGAACCAATGCTATTATTCTGTAAGTAATAATCATTTTATATTATTACCCTTTTGATAAAACAGGTTAATGTATTCCTACCGAATACTTAAAATAACTAATTCAATATGATGAAAAATATTTGATTCTGAAGCAGGAGTTTTCATCTTTGCGCCGTTATAAGGGTTATGCCTCACAGCTTCGCCTCGAAACTTCGAATCATCATTTTAAATGAAATCGGCATGAATTTTCATATTTCTCCTTCCTAAAATAGGTTTTTTCATGGCAGGAATCCATATATATAAGCCTAATTCAGAATATTGAAGGCATAAAGCCGGTATAATAGAAGCCAAATAGATATGGGTTGACGATCGCCAACAACCCAGCTTCGGACAAAATGTCCGCTAATTTTACTCATTAATCAACTTAATTTCTATTATACCGGCATATTTATTAAATTATAAGCATACTCAATAATTATATACAACGCTGCTTTGAATAAAGTATATTAAAAAGCTTGCATATAAGAATTATGGCCGATTTTAGTGAATCGATTTCTGGAAATCGTAAACATTAGATTCAGGGTTGCCAAGTTGGCCTTTTTCGGGCCCAAAAACTTAAACTTGGCTTTTTTTTCGCGCTAGATACCTAAATTTGGCCTTTTTTTAAATTGGTTAGCTTAAATGCAATATTTTCGGCCTTTTTCTACTATTACTATAAGAAAACTCATGATCACAATTAATATTATCCTTAGTATTACTATCATTATCATTATTAGCTCAGTAAGCGTAATATAACAGAAAAACGAAACAAAAAACTACGACGTATTTACCTCTAGCTGACAGGAGGAAGCTTTAGGCCGTTGGCCTTTTTATATGTCTTAAAACGTCATTTTATTCTTAAAATCCGACCAGTTAATCTCATTAGATGGAAATATATGTTATTCAAGATTAAATGTAACTAATAAAGATAATGTACAATTAAGTATAGCATACATAATAAGATTTGTAGAGTACTGTTTATCACAACGAAGGTTCTCTCGTATAATATTTCGGAGACCTTGACATATTTCTCTCTCTCTCTCTCTCTCTCTCTCTCTCTCTCTCTCTCTCTCTCTCTCTCTCTCTCTCTCGTTATTAGCCAGGTTTATTAACATATACGACAAAATTGAATGTAAAATTTAAGCAACTAGGAATAGTTCAGTCATAACATGATACTAGTTAAGCTACAACCATAATTGGAAAAGCAGAATGCTATAAGCCTAAGGACTCCAACAGGGTAAAATAGCCCAGTGAGAAAAGGAAACTAGGAAATAAATAACCTACAAGAGAAGTAATGAAAAATTAAAACGAAAATATTTTAAGAACAGTAACAACATTAAAATTGATCTTTCATATATAAACTATATAAACTTGAAGAAAAAGAGAAGTAAGATAGAATAGTGTACCCTCAAGCAAGAGAACTCTAACCCAAGACAGTGGGAGACCATGGTACAAAGGCTATGGCACTACCCAAGACTAGAGAATAATGGTTTGATTTTGGAGTGTCCTTCTCCTAGAAGAGCTGCTTACCATAGCTAAAGTCTCTCTTCTACCCTAGTAATGAATAAGGAGAAAAACAGATAGCAAAGAATTAATTATCAAAATCATATAACAGAAATATCTATAAGAAAACTAACTGGAAACAACGAAGTAATTATCACACGAAAAGTCATCTAATCTGACACTCAAGATTCTTTTTCCCCAAACCGGCCAGCCCCTTGGCAACTGGTACATTTATTCAAGAATTCAATTAGCACCAACAAAAAAACTGAATCGTTATTTAACACTTGAAATGCAAGTAAAATAAAAAATCATTTGTAAATAAAGTTTAGGCAAATCGTGTTTTGGACAAAGAATTAAAGGCATTATATATATATATATATATATATATATATATATATATATATATATAGAGAGAGAGAGAGAGAGAGAGAGAGAGAGAGAGAGAGAGAGAGAGAGAGAGAGAGAGAGAGAGAGAGAGGTAATTCTAAACAATTAAGTAAATGATACACAACAAAATAATAATAATAATAATAATAATAATAATAATAATCTTGTCTTTAAATATTGATCATATGAATAATTCGTCTTAAATTTCCATCCAATCGTTGTTCAAAATGAATTAAGTTATCTCATATCGCTCTTGGTCTCAAACCACTTCAACTGTGGGGGAAAATGTGAGACAATATTCCCACCAGTAGACTTCGATAGATAGGGAAATGCAAACTTGATCCTTACAATAAAAGCATAAGGGTTTATGACACAACAATGTCTACAAACACAATATCTAAAAATTTAGCCAAATTAATAAATATATATCAAACCTTAACACTCATCACAGACGTGTATAAGAAAGATCTATTTTAATGTTGTTACTGATCTCAAGATATTTTATTTTAATTGTTCATTACTTATCTCGTAGTTTGTTTATTTCCTAGTTTCATTTCCTCACTGGGCTATTTTTTCTTATTGGAGTCCTTGGGCTTATGGCATATTATAGTTATTATTATTATTATTATTATTATTATCATTATTTCCAACCAGGGTTATGGATTAGCAAGTAATAATAATAATATATGTTTTGACGTTGTTACTGTGTTTGGAATGATTTATTGTTAATTTGTTCTCCATCATTTATTCATTTCCTTATTTCCTTTCATCACTGGGCTATTTTTCCCTATTGGAGCCCTTGTGCTTTTAGCATTTTGCTTTTCCAACTAGGGTTGTAGGTTGGCTAATAATAATAATAATAATAATAATAATAATAATAATAATAATAATACTGTGGATTTGACAATTATTATCATTATAATTATTATTATTATTATTATTATTATAATTACTTGCTAAGCTACAACCCTAGGCAGAAAAGCTGGATGCTTTAAGCCCAAGGGCTCCAAACATGGAAAATAGCCCAGTGAGGTAAGGAAATAAAGAAAAACTACAAGAGAAGTTTAAGAACAATAACAACATTAAAATAAATCTCTCATATATAAACTATAAAAACTTGAAAATAACAAGAGGATAAAAACTTCAATATAACGGGAGGAAGAGAAACAAGAAAGAATGGTGTGCCCAAGTGTACCCTCAAGCAAGAGAATATGTTCTGTGACACTAAGTAGTAGTATATGCCCCTGACTAAAACTACAGATAAAACACACACAAAACTAAAATTGTGTACTTACATTGGCTGTGATTTGTGATGTCTGGCTTCCCAGGAATATCTCCTGCTGAAAGAAAAGATATTTGTGGATTAAAATCCTATTCGCTTTTGATCACCATGGCAGTCAGAACAGTCTCATAATTGCAGTATTTAATATGTAAGATATGGCATAGGTGAAATGGCAACTATAGCATTGCAAAAACAAGTGACTACACACACACACACACTCACACACAGTGGAAGATGAAGAGTGGAGAAGTATAGAATCAAAAGCTCAAGATAGAGACGACTGGCAAAATCTAACCGAGGCCCTTTGCGTCAATAGGCGTAGGAGGAGATGATGATGAAATATACTGTCCATACATACATACTGCAAAATATATATAAATGTACATAAATATACCCTGTATATACAGTATATACCCACATACATATTTATAACGTAAGACAAATCTAACTCAGTCTAAACCAAGCAACTCAATAATACGTCTAAACTATGCTATGATAACGATAATCAAGACCCAGTTAACAGAAATGCCTTAACAAAACTATGTACATCATCAAGTCATCAATCTCCTTGAGCAGTTTCTCCCCAAACCATACATAACACATTTCCCAAATTTCCAAAAAAAAAAGATAATATCTGAAACTTAGTCTTCAGACACAAACCTTATGCCCACAGTCTGCAAAAATGTGTTTGCTTCTGATGCAGACATTAGATCTGATTTATTTATTCAAGCCTTAAGAGACAGCAATGTTCCCTAGGAGGGCATTCAGTGCAAATTTGCAACAATAAGTAAACCATACAATTGCCCTATGAAGTAATACCCAAATGGTTGACAGCAAGATAGAAGGAAATGGAAACAGGTACTGTACAGTTGAATACTTGCCCTGACATTCATGTTCACAGTCCTTTTTATATGTTTAAAGGCCACTCATGAATGGCAGAGATAAGGAACAGTGCCAATGACCTAGAGAATGACCATATATACACATATGATCAGTGCCCAAGTCCCTCTCTCTCAAGCTAGGACCATGGGGGGACAGGCAATGGCTTCTGATGAATTGGAAGGTTAATAAGTTCACCCAAAACACAAATCCTTAGCTCACAAGGATGGGGAGGTTGCAGACACTACAAGAAACTATCCTTCTAAATAGGTACATCTTATGAAACATCTCCTTGCCAGCATAGCTTAATTATTGTGCCACTGAAATGTATCATGAAGTTGGTATGGTCACTTTTCACTCATGAAATATTTCATATATTTTATTTATTACTTCTCACATACAATTCATTTATTTCATTACTTCCTTTCCTCAGAGGGCTGTTTTCCCTTTGGAGCTTATAGCATTCTGCTTTTTCAATTTAGGCATTCGCTTAGCTAATAATAATAATAATAATAATAATAATAATAATAATAATAATAATAAAGTCTACTTTAACAATATCCAAAGAATCACTACACCATGAATTTTACATAAACAGTTGTCCTATCTTTGATAGTGAATGTTATTATTATTATTATCATTATTATTATTACTTGCTAAGCTACAACCCACGTTGGAAAAGCAGAATGTTATAAGCCCAGGGGCTCTAATCGGGAATATAGTCCAGTGAGGAAAGGAAACAAGGAAAAATCAAATATTTTAAGAACATCAACAGTATTAAAATAAATATTCCTATATAAACTATGAAAACTTTAACAAACCAAGAGGAAGAGAAACAAGATAGAATAGTGTGCCTGAGTGTACCCTCAAGCACAAGAACTCTAACGCAAGACAGTGGAAGCCCATGGTACAGAGACTATGGCACTACCCAAGACTAGAGAACAATGGTTTGATTTAAGAGTGGCCTTTTCCTAGAAGAGCTGCTTGCCATAGCTAAAGAGTCTCTTCTACCCTCACCAAGTGGAAAGTAGACACTGAACAATTACAGTGCAGTAGTTAACCCCTTGGGTGAATAAAAATTGTTTAGGTGCATGAGGACAGAGGAGGATATGTAAGAATAGCTCAGCCTATTCGGTGTATGTGTAGTCTAAGGGATAATGAACCGTAACCAGAGAGAAGGATCCAATGTAGTACTGTCTGAACAGTCAAAGAACTCCAAACTCTCTAGCGGTAGTATCTCAACAGGTGGCTGGTGCTCTGGCCAATCTACTACCTATACTTGGAGCATACCTGAACACTGAGCAGTCAGGTAGTACCATACATATTCAGGATATCACCATAAACACAAACACCGGTTCTCCTGTTCGATACTGGCAAAGATTGCTTCAATCTTCGTAACCATATCCTTATAGTGTATTGAGCAAAGGTCACTTATAAGTGATATACACAAGATATATGGCTGCAGAAAAGTCTAACACAAGTATGGAGGAAATGTAAGGGGCACCTTATCAAGTTATCATTCTGTAACACGTATTATCATAAAGTCAAAAGAATGTGAATGGATTTATTTTCCAAAAAGTTCATGCTACCCAAGAAATTATGTTTATTTCCTGAATACAAATATGCTGTTATAATGTATATATTCTCCCTTTTATAACACCTATAAAAAATAATTTCCTAACAAAATAGAAAGACATATGCACTGACAAATCAAGCCTGACTTTGTGCTCTATTAGGTTTTGTCGTCAACTACAGTTGCGGCTAATATTAAACATGGTGCTCGGCGCGGAAATGTCCTTAGTGTCCTCAAGGTGTGATGTGGCACTGTATTTAACCTAAATAAACATGAGATGATGAATATGAAAAGGGAAAATAAAAGTAAGGGGTTTAAAGAAAGCAATGAACAAACTATGGGCAATTTCACAATGAGTTATTGAGGGGCAAGATCATTTGTGGAATAACAGATGAAACTTTAAGAGGCAGACTAATACGACAGGGTAATGTATCGATTAAAGAGGTTATCAATCAATGCTCAACTTACGAAGTTAGTGAAGAGTATAAGAAAAATTTCAATGCAGCTATCAAATCAAACAAGATTCCACTAATACGACAAGGTAATCTATCATCTGAAGAGGTAATTAATCAATGCTGAGCCCCTGAAGTTAGTGAAAAGCAAAAGAAAAAGTAAAATACTGTTCCATCAAATTAAACAAATTTAGATTCCAGCATTCAGTGAAAGGCACAAGAAAAGTTCAATGCTGCTATCAATCAAACAATATCCCAGCAACAATTAACGCAGTACAGTATAGGACACAAAACCACGCAAGAAAGAAGAGTTTCTCTCAGTAAACGCCAAGAAATCAATACTGTATTAGCAAATTACGTTGCTATAGACATCCCTTTGGACGGTGAGTTTTTCCAGAGGCAGACCAAGAATGTTACAAATGGGGGCACCACAATCCTTTTAAGATTCTGTGGACATCCCTGTGAAGGCAGCAACTAAATTCACATGGCAATGCTGTATGCAGAGATGGGTAGAACAATCTTCAATATCTGAGGATCGTCGAGACTATTGTGCAGGATCATGTGCTCGGAAGTATTCCTATTCCGCTCTGATAAACTTATGCTGATATTCATAACTCTCTATGACTTATTAGTGATGTTTTGATTTCTATTATCTACATGTGTATGTACAGTCTTATTATTACAGCTCCTCCATGTCATGCCACCAATATTTGTTATAAGGACCACAACAGAAAAAGTCATGGCTATAGCTTGTTCTATCCTTGGCCAAACTGCATGTCATGGTGTACACACTGTATTCTTGTGTTCAACCATGCTGTACTGTACTTTGATCTTACTGCTTGGTGTATATAACCCTGGGACATGTGCAAATATGCTGATAAATTATTGATTTATAGCATATAGACTTGGTCAAGCCTCAGTTTCCAGAGTATATGATGCAATTTAATGTATTAGTGGATGAAGGTGCTGAAGTTAGCATGCTACCCAAGAGGATCTTTGACTAGATGAGGTAAAGAAGTCTTATGGCTATTACCAGGTCCTTCACCAATAGTAAAATACTTCCAATTAATAAAATATGAATTGAAGATATTTATGATAATTTCAAATATAAACTGGTGTTTAATGTTGCGGATTGTAACTGAACTTTTAGTCCCTAAATTCATAACACTTGTGTGTTTAGAAAAACCTAAATAAAGCATAAATGATGTTTTCTGAATAATCTGAGTTTTATTGAAAGATTTAGTTGCATTGATGATATCTTTTCCTTAAGACTTAAATATCCAGGCACTGGCCCAGTTGTAAACCCAGTTAAAAAAGCACCAAACTCCTTCAATCTAGATCTGGACTCTAGGTTGAACGAAAAGGAATGGAGAAAAGAGAAAAATACCAGAGACATGTGGTTCTCCAGAGTTGGTAAATAGTGTAGAGTAGAAAAGGATAATACAGTTTTGAACAGACATCCTTATCCTTTACTGTATACTTAGTTTTTAAAGAAGTGTCAACAAGGTCATTGAATGCAATTTTTTTTTACAGTTCTTGATACTAAAAACAGTTTTTGGCATCTTCCACTGGATGAGGATTCACCTAGAGTCTAGACTTTGGCCTTTTGATATGACAAATTCGAAGATAATTTGTATTTTTCCTAACCATACAAACCTTAGCTATTTACAAAGGGTTATTACTTTTAGCGTAGCTGAAATGGCGAGCCATTAGAATTTAACGAGGGTGTATTACCCCCGCGCTAGTTAGCGGGGGGGTAGGGGAGTGGTAGCTAGCTACCCCTCCTCCCCCTCACACACAGGTGAATACTCACTTTCACTTAGAGGTAGGACTTGTCTTGGGGGACAGGGCTGGCGGGCAAATATGTGTAAATAGCTAAGGTTTGTATGGTTAGGAAAAATACAAATTATCTTCGAATTTGTCATTTGTTCCGTAACCGAAATACAAACCACGCTATTTACAAAGGGTGACTTATCCCTTAGGAAGGGTGGAAAGTCCCCAGCCATACTGGCTTTGGCTTTACCCGGGGACTCAGAATCCGAGTGAGTCGCACTCGAGAAAAGGAGTCCCTGCACCTCACAAGTTCCTTGCACCGCAAGGAACCATGTGGCCTACGTAAGCTTGTGTGTGAAGGAAGAAGTGTGACCCGTCCTAGGCAGTTGACCTGGAGTTCCAGAAGGAACTCTGGGTTAGGACGTTCCCAATACCACCTCGTCAGGGTATGGGGGACGCGACAGTATTGACTCAATACTCGGAACACAAGGAAGCATGGTTTACCTGCAGAGGTTCGAGGTCAGCTATGCAGAGACCAGGATGCTGCTTCCCCGTAGAGGGGATGATGAAGAAAGAAGTAAGGGCCAGACATACTTCTTTCGTTCATGCAGACTAAAACCTGATAACAATGCCCTCAACCTTCTGCTACCTGTCCAAAAAGGAGCCTGAGGTTAGACCAGCTGTTGTGTAGCCACCACAGAGCGATAGAAAACGTATCGAGACTCCTGTGGGTCACGCCCTGCAGGAAGCGGGCTGCGAAGGTCATCAGACGCTTCCAGACTCCAGCTTGTAGCACCTGCGTCACAGAGTAGTATTACTCGAAGGCGAGGGACGTTGCGATGTATCCAACATCGTGCTGTAGGGCGACGTGACGGGGGAGGGTCTGAAGACAGGTCGAGATGAATGTCCTTGAGTCCGGGCTGAAGAGGTATACTGGTGACTCTCCCCCCATGTCCTCCTTGTGTTCCCAAATCGGCTGCAACTGAGGCCAAACTGCAGCTGTTCCCAGCGCTAACCTCTCGATTCCTGTACTGGCAAGAAAGAGAAGGTCTTGGGACATCAGACACAGAATGGAGACTCAAAATCTTGAATGAATCGGACCGAAGGGTCGGGACCCTCAGATTCTGAGTCTAGCCAACAACTCAGGAGCGAGCCTGAATGTTGCCTTCTCCTCTTCCTTAGAAAAGGGGGGGAGTAGTAAGAGACCAAGAAGATTGCTTACACACTGGCCGTGGCCAGAGTGAGCAGAAGACCCAAGGCGGAATACAATCCGAGGCCTGTCGTAAAAGGGTCTTGAGAAGTTCTCTTAAAGGACTAAAAGTCCGAGCCATGCTCCAAGTTGGAGGTCTTCCTCCGACTAGGGCAGGGACGATCGTAGCTTCGCATGAGCGAGGATAGATCCAGCGGGCAGGAAAAAGTTATTCCTTTAAGCCTGAAGGTCAGGGAAAGGCTGAGCGACAGGCTTCATTGCCAAGAGCGGAAAGGAGTTTCCTCCCGCCGAAAGGCAATAAGACCGTTATTGCTGGAGAAGAGGCCTCACGGGAAGAGGTATATCTCCCACGGCACCAACCACCTTAGACTCTTCACTTTGCCTGGGAGACCCCTGTGGATGACTATCGCAGATGACGCGACCTCCGTACCGCGACTGTAGCGGGTTGTCTCTTCTAGAGGAGGAAGCGTAGTGTCTCCAGGCATGAAGCCGAAGCGACGCCCCGGTTCGGGAGAGATGTCGCAGTGTGGTTGCTTGAGTAGTCTGCGCCGTGGGAGAAGCTCTCCCGGGAGTTCCGTCAGGGGAAGCAGAGGGTCCAGAAACCGTTCTGCGCATAGTCCCAGTGGAGCTCTCCCATTGAAAGGTTGACAGACAACCTGGTTTTGTTGAGACCCATTGTCCGCAGACAAAAAGGAGGGAAGACGCAGGCGTCGAAGTTGTCCCACCATCACCGGAATGCATCTTGCCAGAGTCTCGGGGTCTGAGACTGGGGGGAAAACTAGCGGAAGCTTGAGGTTCCAAGCTGTCGCGATCAGGTCCCCCAGATCAGCACTTGTTGGTTACCCAAGGTCAAAGACCCTTAGGTACACTCTCTCTATGAGGCTCTGCTCGGATAGTCTGAGAGAAACATTCCCCTGCCTGGAATGAGAGAGCCGATGGTGGAATTGAGAGAATCTCAATCATCCCGGTATCTCTACTGCAAGATGTGAAGGTGTGAAAATGCGTCCCCTGCTGGTTAGCATGAAGTCGACACGCAACGGGGCGACTTGGCAGGAGCGGTAGGATCTGAAGAGGGGCCAGACTAAGGCCCTTAAGCCTGCCTGAATGATGGAGAGGTATCCTTCAGGTCTTGACCATAGGCCTGGACCGGAACATGCCCCCCCCCCCCCCTTTCCTTTGACGAGTCCGAGAACCGCATCAAGAATGTGGGGAAAGGACGAGAATATCCACTACCATCAAGAGGCTCCATAGGTCAACACCCATTGCAGGTTTAATAGTTCCGCTGGTCCCATAGGGCCAGGGAGTCCGGTTAAACATTGGCTGAAGCCACCGGAACTTGGATCGCCCCACATGGAACTTATCCTGAGGCGACCGTTCGGACTATAAACGGGTCAATGAGGAAAGAAGAACTAGGAAACGTTCCAAGGTAGGGCTGAAAACTCTGCTTGACTGAGAACAGGTACTGCGACTCTCCTCAGTCTTGCCACAGTCAACCGAAAGGAAGGCTCGGAGGATGTGGTAACAGAATCTGGCGTCCCCAGGTGGTCACCCATCCAAGTACCGACGTTGCTTAACCTCGCTGGACGGACGAGAAGCGGGGTTTCCAACGTGGTAAGGCGGTTGACTCAATATCATGGCCAGATACTCCAGATGTTGAGGCAGAGGAAGAGAAGGCTCCAAGCAAAATACCATGAGCCCACACTCATGGTCAGCATTCGGAAGCTTTTCCCGGCGCTGAAGAAGGTCGAAACCCGAGCCTACCGGAGTTGACCAGCCCTCCAAACAGCAGAGGAGGCGGAAGTCTGCACCTGAGCGGCCAAAAGGAAGGCAGGGAGAGTTCTCTGGGGAAACACACCTGCTATGCCACGGCGGGATAGCCACACTGCATCATAAGCAGGAATACTTGCAGTTTAGGCTGAATTTGACGAGCACCCTGGAAGATGGATGGAATGGAAACTGAAAGTACCCGTCCTTCCGATCCAGGGTTAAAGGAGTCCTGTCGCCTCGTTACCAGTCTGATCGATTCTGCTGGTCTACGCTGGCCGAAGTTTGTTCGACAAACTTGATCAGGGCTGAGAGGTCGACTATGGACATCCCCTCTCAGATCCTTCCTTACAAGAAAGGATCGACTGAGGGGGCCGGGGGTGAAGCCGTCGATGATCCTAAGGAAGACCTTCGCCTAAGGTATGGATCATTCTGCCCAACCGGGCAACTCTGCTGATGCTATGGCATAGAGGTTCAGAGACACTGAATTCGCTGACAGAGACGGCAGGCGCGATATCCTTGGCTACTCACAGAGATTGTGCGGGAATGGGCATCGGGAAGCTGTCATTCGGATGAGTAACCTTAAGCATCCTCCCAGCGAAAAAACCTGCAATCCTAGAGTTCGTGAACTCCTTTTAGGACTATGCCCCCCCCCGGGGGAGTCTCCCGTGCCATCTGTTCCTGACAGGAGGAAACTGCAATTGGACACCTTGTCCCAGTTGTCGTAGCCGATAACTTAGGCCGACGTGGTTGAAAGAAAAGGGAGCTGGAGCCCTGCAGAGTCTGGAAGAAAGCGCCTTGGAGGAGTGAAACCGGAAGTCGATTTACTCCGCACAGCAGATGTTTAAGTCTCTGTCCTTGGGCAAAGACAAAACTCTTCTCAAGGATGGAAGGGTGTCTGAGGTCGTTGACCTCCACAGATGAGACACCCGAAGGAAGCCTTCAGTCAGTGCGTCCAGATGGTACAACATCGAGCTTGTCCGCAAGTAGATACTTAACGACGAAAGGCCAAGGTGCCTGAGCTCGAGAGGAGGAAAGTACCCTTGATCTTCCTGTAGCTTCCTTGAACCAAACCTCGGGCCGTAACCGAGGAGGGAAAGAACCTGGTAAGCTCCCAGAGGAAGAGGTAAGCAGTCACCCCTTGTCCGATGGAGAAATCTTCAACGGAAAGCCCCCCCGCCAAAAATCCTTCCAGGGCGGGAGAAGGAGAGAGTACTCGTGCAGGAGTGGGGACCCTCGAGACCGACCTCTTGGGAACCAACTTCGCCCTGGGGGAAGTCACCACGAAGTCCACTCCTCTCTTTCTCTTCAGCGTAGGAGAGACAGCCGCTGGTTTGTTACCCTGGCCGGTGAGTGCTGGTTTCATAACCCTCATTAACGCCCGTGCCAGCGGATCAAACCATGTCTGCTGCTCCAAGGACACAGAGTCCGAAATCCTCGCTAAGGTGAAAGGGATCGGGCGATCCTTTGGAGAGGACACGACGGTTCCTGCCTGAAAAGAAGGTGGGAAGAATGCTGTACTGACCTGTCTTCGTCCTGCACTACCAACCTGTGCTTGGATGGAGGTGATCCCGAGTGCCGCCTAGGAGCAGGCGTCCCTGCTGCTACCACCGGCTGTGGAATTCGCCGCGAACTATGGTCGCGCGAGGGCGAACGGTCGCGCAAAGGCGAATGGTCGCGCGGGCGCACAGGCGAGCGGTCGCGCGGGGCGCGCAGGCGAGCGGTCGCGAGGGCGCGCAGGCGAGCGATCGCGCGGGCACGCAGGCGAGCGATCGCGCGGGCGCGCAGGCGAGCGATCGCGCGGGCGCGCGATCGCGCGGGCGAATGGGCGTGACGGCGAGGGATCGTGCTGCCGCGTAGGTGAAGAAGATCGCTGGCGGTAAGCGATGGCGAGCAGCATGTGTAGGTGAATGATCGCGTGATAGGGTGCGATGGTGATCAGCATCCGCAAGAGGGCGAGCGTTCAGGGTTGTGCGATGAGGAGCAGCATGCGTAAGCGGGCAATCGTGCAGGGTTGTGCGATGGCGAGCAGCATGCGCAGGTGAATGATCGCGTGAAAGGGTGCGAAGGTGATCAGCATCTGCAGGAGGGCGATCGTTCAGGGTGGTGCGATGAGGAGCAGCATGCGTAAGCGGGCAATCGTTCAGGGTTGTGCGATGGCAAGCAGCATGCGCAGGTGAATGATCGCGTGAAAGGGTGCGATGGTGATCAGCATCCGCAAGAGGGCGATCGTTCAGGGTTGTGCGATGAGGAGCAGCATGCGTAAGCGGGCAATCGTTCAGGGTTGTGCGATGGCGAGCAGCATGCGCAGGTGAATGATCGCGTGAAAGGGTGCGATGGTGATCAGCATCTGCAGGAGGGCGATCGTTCAGGGTGGTGCGATGAGGAGCAGCATGCGTAAGCGGGCAATCGTTCAGGGTTGTGCGATGGCACGCAGTTGAGGGTCGCGCGATGGCGATCAGCATCCGCAGTTGAGGGTCGCGCGATGGCGATCAGCATCCGCAGTTGAGGGTCACGCGATGGCGATCAGCATCCGCAGTTGAGGGTCGCGCGATGGCGATCAGCATCTGCAGTTGAGGGTCGCGCGATGGCGATCAGCATCCGCAGTTGAGGGTCGCGCGATGGCGATCAGCATCCGCAGTTGAGGGTCGCGCGATGGCGATCAGCATCTGCAGTTGAGGGTCGCGCGATGGCGATCAGCATCCGCAGTTGAGCTAGTAGCTGGCGAACCATGTTCCTTCAGAAGTGTTGGAGAACGTTGGCGTGCCAGCTGTAACACACGTGGGCGATCCGGAGATCGCTGGCGAGCTGATGATCGCTGACGAGCTGACGATCGCTGGCGAGCTGATGATCGCTGACGAGCTGATGATCGCTGACGAGCTGATGATCGCTGACGAGCAGAAGGCTACGCGTGGAAGCCTGCGTAAAGAAGAGTCCTTGACCCCGACCTGAACCGAAGTTCTAGATCGCGAGGGCGAACGTGGGCGCACAGGGCACGTAACAGGAACCGCAGGGAAGATCATCTTGAAAGCGCTGACGAACAGGAGAGCGCTGACGAACAGAAGGGCGCGCAGGGAAACCCTGACACGCAAGGGAAGAACCCCCGTGGGGGCAACCCTTTGCCCCGAAGGGATCGTTGTCCGCCGGGAGACTGATGTCCGTCGGAAGACCGCTGTCCGTCGGGGAGACTGATGTCCGTCGGAAGACCGCTGTCCGTCGGGAAGACCGTTGTCCGTCGGGAAGACCGTTGCCCGTCGGAAGACGAGATTAGACTGCTGTCCATCTGCACCAAGACGGAAGATCGAGAAAAAGAAGTTGTAGGCTGCAAACGGAGATTCAAAAAGGCGCCTCAAGCACCCTTATAGGGAGATGAGAGGCCCTTACGACGAGGCGGACGGAGGGCCTTACGGCGAGGGAGGCCAACAGCAACAGCAACAGAAGAAACCTCCGAAGAGGAGTCTCTATGAGTGTACTCTCTCGCGAACGAAAGAGAAACACTTCGTGGAAGAGACTGGTCAGCCAGTGACCTAAAAGGGGCAATCCTCCGAAGAGGAGCTCCTGCAGTTGCCCAGCCCCTTGAGCGAAACTGCAGGTGCGACCGCTCAGCACCAAGAGCATAGTCGCACGAAAAAAAGGCAAGAGATGAACCCCCCAAAAGAGGAAAAGCTCAAGCCTGGACAGGAAAAAACTTCCCTCGGAAGGAAAGTTATCCGCCCAAGGAGGCAAGCCTCCTGACTGTTCTAAAATGAACTGGAGAGCTGTCCGTCGACACGGGAGTACTACCAGTAGAAGGAGACACGCCCCTGACGACAATACAAGGGGGGAGGCAGCAACAGCCGAATCCCCAGGACTCAACCAGACAGCTCACACCGTTGCTATATTACAGAAACGAACTAGATCGGTAACTGTAAAAAAATAAAACAAATAATATTAGTACACATTCATTCCCCCGGGAAGGCTCCGAAGAGGAATCCCGAGGAAAAGGAACAAGAATTACACAACAGGCACGTGCCCTCACAACCACTTACACTCGCGGAAGGAGAGCTGTAACCAAAACAGAATTATAACAATTATAATTATGTAACTATGTAATTATGTAATTTAAAAAATGAATGAACACTAAAGAAAAAACGAAAACCCCGAAAGGAATCGTTCTACAAGCTGAAAAATTAACAACTACAATTAGATTCATAAACTAATTGAGACAAAATGTACGGCGTAGCAACCCCACCCACACGGGAAGGAAGCTACAAGGGCGTAGTAAAACATAGTAAAAGGGTGAACGACCTCAAGAGAGAGAGAGAGAGAAAGACCGAAGTCAAACTCGATCGCAACCCATAAAATTAGGCCGTGGTGGCCTAACTGCCGAGGCCTCCACGTAGATATCGTACACTACACACACACATCTGAAAAGGAAACTTACTTATTTCTATACTCAAATATATATACAAACATGAAAACATGTTTACATATATATTGAGTAAAAGAAAAGTAAGCGAATAAGTAAAGACAAAACAGACAATGGCTGCCAAGCGAGGACCAAGACAGAGACGTCTGTCACAGTCCGAGCCAAAAGTGAAAGTGAGTATTCACCTGTGTGTGAGGGGGAGGAGGGGTAGCTAGCTACCACTCCCCTACCCCCCCGCTAACTAGCGCGGGGGTAATACACCCTCGTTAAATTCTAATGGCTCGCCATTTCAGCTACGCTAAAAGTAATAACCCTTTGTAAATAGCGTGGTTTGTATTTCGGTTACGGAACAAATATATTTTAGGAAATACTGGTATTCACGACTAAGTTTCGGAGAAGGCCACACCCTATAACTATGTCCGAGGTCAATACATGAAATGTTTGATAAAGGTTTGGTGTAACAGTTAAATTGAATGATATTCTGATTCATGGAAGCAATGATTAACAAAAGGTTAAAAATGTCTAGTACTGTACTGCAAAACAGCAATGGTTAAATTCAAATAAATTAAAGCTGGAGTCAATCTAGGTTGAGTATAACAAGTGCTAACTTCTGAGTGATTGAAACCATACAAAAAGAAAGGAAACGCTATTGGAACTAGACAAAAAGAAAGCAAAGGTTATTGAAACCAGACAAAAAGAAGGCAAAGGCTATTGAAAACAGACATAAAAAGCAAAATCTATTGAAACCAGACAAAAAGAAAGCAAAGGCTATTGAAAACAGACAAAAACAAAGCATAATCTATTGAAACCAGACAAAAAGAAAGCAAAGGCTATTGAAAACAGACAAAAACAAAGCAAAATCTATTGAAACCAGACAAAATGAAAGCAAAGACCATTGCCAATTTTCCCTATCCACAGAACAAAAATTAGTGTCTAAGATTGGGCTAAGTATAGTACTAATTTGTCATGATATAAATAAGCCAATAAGAAATGTATTAAATCAAGATGTTGCCTTTCAGCAGAGTGAAGCACAAGCTAATTGCTTCCAGGAACTGAAAAAATTACTAAGTGAAGCTCTTGTTCTAATTGGGAAGTTAAATCAGTAGAACTTCATAAGTTCAAACTTGCAGCAAATGTTTTTATGTTGAACAGACTAATATGTCTTTTTATACTCTATATATGGAATATCTGTTTTAATGTTAATAATTTTTAAAAGTTTATTTAAATTTTTCCTTACTTCTTAAATCATTTATTTATTTCCTTTCCTCACTAGGATATTTTTCCCTGTTGGAGCCCATGCGCTCATAGCATCTTGCTTTTCCAACTAGGATTGTAGTTTAGCTAATAATAATAATAATAATAATAAGTATTGTAATTTTGACAAACTTGTTACTCTTTTATGCCACTGTAGCTTGTGCACTACAAAATGATAAAACCTATAGCACAAGCTGTGCAATCCCTTACAAAATCACTAAATTATGCACAAATCAAGAAAGAGTTGTTAATCTCTTTTCCTTTCTTATAGAAAAACAAACGATATTTTATGGGAAATTCAATGCTACTGTAAAGTATTATTTGAAATATCTAAGACCATTTTCAAAAGACTTTAGTCTATAATTCATCCCAGATTACAGAAGTTGCCAGGTTCAATAGTTTGAAAAACTACATAATTCATCAGACCAATGGAAATATAGTGGTTTTAGGAAGATAGCTATGTAAGTTGAGTGAGTGAGTGAGTGAGGACGTGTTGAAGAAGTGCTCTGTTGGAATATAACAACAATAGTGGCAAGTTAAAAGTGAAAATCATTAAATTAATAATTTCCAACATTATTAAGTTATATAAATTGGAATCAAAGTCATTGGAATACTAAATAGTGCAAAATTACAAACTAATAGTTGATTACAACTGGGACACAGGTAAGAGTTACCAATTATGGTTTTCCTGACTCATTAGGACTTAAACATGGTGTAACCTACAAATATGTTAGGAGCCATTAAGAAAATTAGAAAGAAACCTCATGAAAAGACTGAAACTGGAAAATCAGTTGAAGAAGAAACAAATGAATTTTTACAGATAATGAAGAGTACATCAGTATATGATAGTGACAATATGGAGGAAGGTGCTTATGGAAGAAATGATAAATCAGTGAATGGATCATTGGACACCGTGGAATCTAATGACACTGAATTGTGTGGGTACTGCAAGACTCGCTGCCAATGAAGCAATTTGTTGTAATAGATGTCAAAAATGGTATCATTTTGAAAATGCAAGTTCTGGATTAATAGAAAATTTATCACAAACCCACATAAAGCTATTGTGTAATGACCATATTTCATACAAGTGTAGGAATTGCACTGATAAGATCAATGAGAATGCAGCAACCATACAAGGAAAATTATAGGATGAAGAAGTCGCAATGCCCCATCATTTGGTTCAGGTCTTGATGAATAAAATGGAAGAAATGAAGGATAGCATGACGGAAATGAGAAATAAAGTGCAAGAAACAAGGGATGAGATGCAAGAATTAAGAAATTAAATGAAAGAATTAAAAAATGAAAAGAAAAGGAATGAAGATGACATAGATAGGAAGCATAAAACTGGTACATATGCTGAAAAGCTGAAATCAAAGAAAACATTGATCGTAAAATCAACTGATGAGGTTTTAGCAATTAATAATAAGAAAACAATTATGACCAATATAAAAGCCCAAGTTGAAAGCACTGGTGAAACAAATGATGGCCACCTGATCATAAAATTTGCTGATAAACAGAACCTGGAGCAGGCAAAATCAGAATTGGAACAAGGTAATGTAAACAAGATCACTGTTGCTGAAAAAGGAAAACTTAAACCGAAGATAAAACTTACTAATGTACCAGAAGATGATGATGATATTATTCAAAGTCTGAAGCTTAAGAATCATTGGCTAAAAAGACACATCGTAGAAAATGATGATCTGACTATCATAATGCAAGAGAATTTAAGAATGGATAAACATAAACACTATATTATAGAATGTACACCTAAGATACGTAAAGCAATCCATGAAAATGGAGATAAACTTAGTACCACATATAGAATATGTAATGTTTATGACCATTACATGCCCTACTAGTGTTAAAAATGCTAGGAATTTGGGCATAGTGCAGAGAGTTGCAAGAATAAACAGTTGTGCCCCAAGTGCACAGGAGAACATAAAGCGGGTCATTGCAGTATTGTTGAAGTTAAATGCATAAATTGTGTAAGAAAGAACTATGATGACATAAAACACAAATCCTATGATAGACAAACTGCAAAGTTTATAAACAAGAAATAACAAGAGCCAGAAACAATACTGACCATGGCTTCGATTAAGAAAATATCATGTAATCTAATAACTATACAATCCATTGGCAATAAAACTCATATCATTAAGGAAGTCGTAAGTGATCAAGATGTGGATATTTGCTTATTAACTGAAACTTGGTTGAGTGGGAATGTGAGTGACAGATCGAAATTAAATGAAATGACACCTAAATCTTATAACTTTTATCATGAACCAAGAGAAGACAAAAGAGGTGGTGGCATTGGAATCTTAATTAAGAAATCATATAAAGTTACAGTAAGAAATCATCTCATAGTTAATTCATTTGAATATATGAATATTAAAATTTTATCTAGAAATGTAAATCTACAAATAGTTATACTCTATAGACCACCGAGCAAAAGCAAAAGAATGTTTCTAGATGAATTTAATAACTTACTAGATACATTGAACAACAATGGAAATATAGTTATATGTGGTGATTTCAACCTACATCTTGATAACAAAGTAGACCCATATGTTAATGAATTTAGAGAATTGATTGACAACCATGACCTTGAAAACATAGTGTCTGAACCAACACCTCAGTCAAATCATATACTAGATCTAGTTATAATAAATAAAAACATCATCATACTAAATATGGAGATTGAACCAAACAGCTCTATATCCCCAATGCTTAAGTTGATGTCTTTTGAAATAGATGTTAGAAAAAATAATGCAATACAGAAGGAAATCCCATACAGAACTAAGACCAACTTTGATCCAAAAGAGTTCATTGAACAAAGCCTAGAAGATATAAATGGGATAACACCAGTCTGCAACTGTGAAGAGAAGCACACCCTAGTAGAGAGACAATCCTGTGTAAACTGCAATACTGATAGAAGTAAAACAATATTTGCAACTAATTATAATAATAGGTGCCCGGAAAAAACAAAAAAATCACAATTAAAGAAAAATCGAATTGGTTTGATAATGAATTACATGAAGAAAAAAAAAGAAAAAGAAAAATGGAGGATAAATGGAAAAGAAATAAAAATAATGAAAGCTGGCAACATTACAAATCAGCTAGAAATCGCTACAATTACCTTATCTCAGTTAAAAAAATAAGGCCTATTATAAAAAAGTGTGCAATGAAAATGACCCACGGAAAATACATAAGAACCTAAAGAAACTATTAGGTCAGAAAAAGTATTGCCTGACATACCTAATGATCCTAAATGCCTAGCAAATGATTATATTGATTATTTTGAAGAAAAAATAAATCAAATCTGCTCCAGTTTTAGCAACATCGGCAAAACAGAACGAAGGAATACATCAGCAACATGCGTAAGTAAGCTAAGGGTATTCAAAGAGTTAAGTCAGAGTGATTATATGAGAATAATAAAGAAAGTAAAAAAAAACCTACTGCGGAAATGACCCATTTCTAATTGACGATGTAAAAGATGCAGAAAATTTCACCAAACTACAAGAGACCTATTGTGAGAAAGTTGCATGTATCAAGCCTGTCTATAAAGGAAAAGGTGATATAGACAATTTAAGTTCATATAGGCCAATACCAAATCTGTCATATTTTTCGAAAATTATTGAAACTGCTGTACACGAACAAACCTGGAAATATCTGAAACAATCTAATGCCATACCTGATGATCAATCTGCATACAGAGAAAATTACTCCACAGAAACAACAGTGTTAGCGATTAAAAATGACATAACTGAAATTATAACAAATGGCAAGTGCTGCATTCTTGTGATGCTGGATCTAAGTGCAGCATTTGATACTGTAGAACATACATATCTGATAGAAGACCTTAAAGCTGTGGGCATCGTAACACGAGCATATGACTAGTTTGTGAGTTATCTTGAAAACCGCAAAGTTAAAGTAGTGATATCAAATGTTGAATCTGAGACAAGAAAACTAACCAAAGGGGTGCCTCAAGGCAGTGTACAAGGTCCTTTCCTGTTTGAAATTTACACGATTGAACTGGCAAATACTGTATACTTGAAACTCACAAAGTTAAGTTTAAAAATATACGCTGATGTAGTACACAATTCTATTTCCCAATAGCATCAGTTGATGAAGCTAAAAGAAAGATACATGAAATAATGAATGACATTAAGGCTTGGATGTTAACAAAAGAGCTCAAGCTCAATGAAGATAAAAGTAAATGTATTATTTTTGGAAATGAAAAAGATATAAAAAGAATTGAATGCTTCCAAAGAAATGAAATAGGTCAATCGATCATTGACCTAAAGAAATCCGTCAGAAATCTTCAAGTAATCATGGATGATAAGACTGACAATGAATGAACATATAAATAACATGGTAAGAAATTGTAACTATCACATTAAAAACATAGCATTTATTAGTAAATACTTAAATGAAAAATCTATGGTCATACTCATTAATCACCATATATTTTCAAGAATTGATTACTGCAACTCACTGTTCTATGGCATACCAAATTATCAGCTGAAGAAAATTCAGAAAGTACAAAACAGAGCCGCTAGATTAATAAAAGGACTACACAATAGGGAAAGAGTTACCCCTGCACTAATTAAATTACACTGGCTGCCGGTAAAGGCGAGAATTTAATACAAGCTACGCTTACTAATGTTTAAGATACTGAACCAAAATGAACCAAAATATCTAAAAGAATGCCTGAAAAAACTAGAACTAGAAACAAATGTTACCATAAGACACATGAATGACAAACATAGACCATCTGAACCAAGAAAAAATAGTAAATTTGGTAAAAGGGCTTTTAGCTACTGTGTGCCTAGACATTATAATAAACTGCCAACTGAAATGAAGGACCTAAAGGGAACAATTGAATTTAAGAAGAAACTAGACATTACTTTTCACAAGATCATATGATTTGGAAGATGCTACAATCAAAGAATTGTATAAGTTATAATGAAAATGTTTCGTTAGATGATTGACATGGACCCGCCCGAGAAGTAGTTCACTCGACTTCAGTGGAGGGTTGGATTTAAGCCCAAAACAAGTAAGGAAAACGGGCAACAACTTTCATACCAATGCTCATTGTAAGGGATGTAACTCTCTCAACCCCACGGTCTGGCAAATGCGAGCAGCTATGGTATTTCTGTACATTAAAGAGGGCTTTGGTTTTTGTATTTGATCGGATCACATCCACGTACTTCCTCGTACTTGGCCTTTGAAAAACCCAGCTATCGAACCTCGATATACCTTGGAGGCTGTCCATGGCAGCAGACTCAAATGTCGGGACGTCGTATCTTCATACTTGAGTCTCCCCCTGGGTCCCTACCGTCAACGTGGAATCTTCTGGTTCGATCTACTATGGAAGGTGTCTGCGAAAAGACCAGGAACTAGGATGCTATCAGACATAGTTTAAGGAAATCCATTACTCAAAGAATGTCAGAAATGCTCTAATAAGCAGCCCTAAGGGTCATCGTCTTTAGAGCATCTTCCTGAAGGAATACACAGAAGTTGGTTGGTGTGGGGTCTTTGCCAAAAACTGTGCGCACCTTATGCAGCATCACAATACATCTACAAATAATGAAATCAGAATTGAGAAGTCACCTCTTCCTATGTTTCAAGCACGACTGAGCTGTAAGATTCTGGCGTCTGAGAAAACTTGGTCATGATTCGGGCTTTGAGTGTGGGAAGATCTAGATCAAGGAGTAGTATAAGTGTGTTGTTAGAACTAGCGCGATGGTGTCACCAAAGTGTCTGAGGAACGTCATGAGGCAAGAGAGAGCATGAGGGTATCTGCCAACGTCATGAGGCAAGAGAGAGCATGAGGGTATCTGCCAACGTCATGAGGCAAGAGAGAGCATGAGGGTATCTGCCAACGTCATGAGGCAAGAGAGAGCATGAGGGTATCTGCCAACGTCACGACCGGTAGTGTTTGTGCTCAGTCTCGTTAGACCACAAAGTAAAGACGGAATTAAAGAGACACATTCTTACATTCTACACACCACAAAGTAGCAAGTCGACCTTTAATTGATCACTGCAAAGGCTACAGAAATTATATAAAGCCAATAGTTGCATCATTGGCATACTGTACAGCATTGGTCCCAAATTACTCTCTATGAGCAATCCAAGTTCATAACAAATGTCAAAAACTATTCAGGAGAAAACATAGCAAGTTAATGAAAACTAATTGACCTTGTTCAGGTGGAAAGATGATTTATGAAATGACATGAAGGAAAAGGGTAAGAGAACAAGATTTACAGGACAGAGGAAGATAGAGAATGCCGACTAGAAACACCAACCTTATACACAAATGGAAAACACTGACGGTAAAGAAGACAACGACAGGAAACTTATCAACTATACCAAGGCAGACATTTACAGGTTGTGTAACCTCTTATAAGCATCTGTTTATATTGTTTAGGGCTATGCAGTGCGCAAGTGAGTATGGTTTCTATACACATTATAAGAATGTGTACAGAAACAGTTGAAGAAATAGTTTTAACCAGAGAGGGACTTATGCTTTTATCTATCTCCTCAAATTGGGAACAATGGAATATTGAATATAATCTCTGGCTGAACTTTTTAAAAACCTACAGTAATTAGAATGTCTAACATCTTCAAAAATGAATTCCTGGATAAAAAAGTTGCCTTTGCATTAACAAAAAGACCTAAACTGAAAGCTATAATTCTATTGATTAAATTATAAAAACTAATAGGCCTTTGAGATGGTTGGGTTCAAATATTTCCCAACTGAACTATAGGCAAAGTCTGTTTTTTCGGTCTCTCTCTATTTGTAAGATGTACAGCAGAAGTAATAATCATAATCGTCAAATTAGGAAAGACAGGACACAATGCTCTGATGTAAAGAGTAGACTATGAAGTAGATGCCAACTGTACAGCATCTTGTTTAACTAATTATTATTATTATTATCATTATTATTAAATGCTAACCTACAACCCTAGTTGGAAAAGCTCGATGCTATAAGCCCAGGGGCCCCAACAGGGAAAATAACCCAGTCAGGAAAGGAAACAAGGAAAATAAAATATTCTAAGAATAATAACAACATTGAAATAAATATTTCCTATATAAACTATAAAAACTTCAACAAAATAAAAGGAAAAGAAACTAGATAGAACAGTGTGCCCGAGTGTACCCTCAAGCAAGAGAACTCTAACCCAAGACAGTGGAAGACCATTGTACAGAGGCAATGGCACTACCCAAAACTAAAGAACAATGGTTTGATTTTGGAATGTCCTTCTCCTAGAAGAGCTGCTTACCATAGCTGAAGAGTCTCTTCTACCCTTACCAAGAGGAAAGTAACCACTGAACAATTGCAGTAGTTATTCTCTTGAGAGAAGAAGAATTGTTTGGTAATTCCAGTGTTGTCAAGTGTCTGAGGAAAGAGGAGATTGTGTTAAGAATAGGCCAGACTATTCTGTGTATGTGTAGGCAGAGAGGAAATAAGCCGTAACCAGAGAGAGGGATCCAATATAGTACTGTCTGGCCAGTCAAAAGACCCAATAGCTCTCTGGCGGTAGTATCTAACCAATGCAATCTCATAGCAAATGTAAGAAACCTATTTTGAAAAATCTGAAGAATAATACAGTATGAAGGTGTTTTAATACATGATATATTCATGTTTTGATGTAATGAATCAGAATATGTCTGTAAGTAACGTATGGAATTTAGTATCTTGTTCGCTGGATTGAGAATAGCATATATTAATAAGTTTTGTTGTGTTAGGTTGTTATGTAAAGTTATTTTATAATTATTTGTGTAAAAAGTGGTTGTTATAGATGTGGTATAAAACTACTACCGAGGACAGTTTAAAGTTATCTAATATTGACAGGAAAATGTGAACGTACGTGATAGCATGCAAATGAGAAGCTAGTGGAATAAAGTAGAAAATAGGCGAGTATGTTTGACGTTGGTCCACAGAGCCTTAACACCACTACAATGACAGTACAGTACTAAGGCAAGCAGTTAATTCTAATAGCCAGGCCTTCTCCATCATGAGGCTCAATACTACACAGTATTCTAGAAGTTTTATTCCAGCTGTTACCAAGTTGTGGAATGATCTTCCTAATCGGGTAATTGAATCAGTAGAACTTCAAAAGTTCAAAGTTGGAGCAAATGTTTTTATGTTGACCAGGATGACATGAGTCTTTTTATAGTTTATATATGACATATCTGTTTTTGACGTTGTTAATAGTTTATATAAGACATATCTGTTTTGACGTTGTTGCTGTTTTTAGAATGATATATTGTTAATTTATTCTCATCATTTATGCATTTCCTTTCCTCACTGGGCTATCTTTCCTTGCTAGAGCCCTTGCTTTTCCAACTAGGGTTGTAGCTTGGCTAGCAATAATAATAATAAACAAGCACATGATCCCAGGCACCCACTCTAGAACTATCGAGAAACAAAGACGTCTGAAATCATGGAAGAGTTTCATGACCGCGAAAGAACTAGCAACCTCAGAACTATCAAAATACAGACTGCATAAATGGAGAGTGAAGGACAGTCTGCCCACTAACAATGCCCTCTATCTAGTGAAGACCTGCCCTGTGGGTTCTCGCTTACCAGGAGGAAACAGTTCACCCTGAATAGAGGAAGTACAAAAACTGGTTGGACAGGGGAGAACCTCCAAAGATGGGTTTACACAAATGGTGCTGAAAACTCCTGCGCCAATCCCAACAATGAATCACGCTTCGTGTAGCTACCCGCTAGGGCCTGCCTGTTCGGACATGGTTCCAAAAACAGTAAACGATAAAGCACTAAAATGAGTAGAACCATGGTGTATTAAATATGAAGATCACTGCAGTTATGGAAGAACAGTGGCCTTAAGAAGTAGTACAGCAATGACTGCATTTATGACAGCGGAAAGGCACTTTTCTTTTTAGAAACCTGTTTTGGATTAGCTAATGCACCAGCTGCCTTTCAACATGCTACGATTGTTGTGATGACTGAGTTTGCAAGAAAAGTTCTATATATATAATTATTATTATTATTATCATATTACTAGCTAAGCTACATCCCTGATCATCTATCTACACGCAGTGCCCAACATTACGGTAATTCATTCTTTTCAGCTTACATGCCAACAAAAACATTTGTTTTGTCCCGGAATCATTGAACTTTTCAAATACATAGTACAGCAGAACACAAAACACCAAACAAATTACCCTTTGCATTCCAAGGACATTTAATTGTGATTTTAATATTTTTCATACATTATAATAGTTTCAAACCACTCCTTTTAAAATCTGACTGTACCAATTTATGTTCCAATAATAGCCTTAGCCTTTCAACTGCATAAATCTATCGATCAGCTGATTAATAAATTCATTCATTCTTACCCTGGTTGAAACCATGAAGCTCTGCACTATCTCGGTTGGGCTGGGCATACACCAACCGGACACTAGCCCACTGTGCCATTCCCCAGTGGGAGCGCAACTGGGGACTCGAATGAGAGCTTCAACCCGGCTATCTCACCTGAAATTAAAAATATAGATATCTTTATTCATTTTGAAAAGAAATTTAAATCAGCATAATTAAAAATGAAATACAGTAGTGTTGAATGGTAAAATTCCTCCTGGTATGTAAAACTAAATGCTGGACAATTAATGATGTCTAAATACAGTACTCTCTAATTAAATATGATTATCAAATAGGATTTTCAATAATAATAATAATAATAATAATAATGAGGCACATGAATTTTCCTGAATGATACATGAGGAAGACCAAAGAAAGGGTTTATACGTGAATATGGATGTGCCAAGCAAAGCATGATAAAGTACAGTATACAGGAAGGTGATAGGTTAGGAGTGACGAGTAATATAATGTTTGTGAACGTTTATGATGAAAGGTATGATTCAGTTTATCAAATTCAGCAATGCAAACTACAAATATAAAAAATAATTTCTATTTTCCTAGCTACATAAACCCAGAGTCATTTCTTGGGGTTAGCTCTGACGCAGATTTGTTACGACGTAATTGAAGAATTATTGTGGGCCCGGCAGCCTTGTATGGCTGTGAGCACACAGCCGCTAGCATCAACACACTGATGCTCATGGTGCGACCACAAGGCTACCAGGCCCACGGTCATTCTCCAATCTGGTAGTAACAGAAATGCATCCGAGATAACCCCAATAAAGCATAAAGAATTTTACCAGTAATAGGAACAAACGGAAATACAAGACATTGAGAAAACTAAATTGAGTTAAGCTAAATGAAAAAAGAATCTATAGAGTATGTTGTTGGAATGATGATTATTAAGTCTGGGAGATGAGGATTCAAGAACATTAAAGCTGGCAGTTTAAAACAGCTATGGACAAAAACACCATTATCAATCAGACCCTGTCACTTTCCACAGCCTGTTACAAGAAAGAGGTTGAGGGGCAGTGAATGAATAAATGAATGAATGATTGTCAATTACCTGGCATCATAACATTTAATGACCATTGATGCCTATAGAAGTATGTTTAATAAAGAATTAATAGAAAGGGTTATGAGATGACTATACTCGTAATAAAAGAGATTTCAAATGTGTGTTGTACATGAGTGCGTTTTGTGTACTGTACTATTTAGTACATTAGGGATGAGTGTGTTCATGAAGCTGGATTTAATATGACCTCGGAAGAAGAGTACACCAATCACATTTATCGCAGCTGAAAAGCACATTCAATTTAAAAACCTGTTCTGGACTAGCTAATGCACCAGCTGTTTTTCAACGATCTATGAATGCTGTGTTGAGGGAATATCCAAGAAGAGTTTTATTGATATGGATATGATAATAAAGAAATCAATTGTAGGGCATATGCAGTTAGTGAATGGAGTGCTAAGGAAGCTGGAAGTGAGGAGAAAGTATTTACATGTGCATGATTAGGTGAAGAAGAAGAATTTTCAAGACAAAGCAAAAACATATGACCTATATAATACTAATAGTCAGGCCTTCTCCATCATGAGGCTCAATACTACACAGTATTCTAAAAGTTTTATTTCAGCTGTTACCAAGTTGTGGAATGATCTTCCTAATCAGGTATAGTTGAATCAATAGAACTTCAAAAGTTCAAAGTTGGAGCAAATGTTTTTATGTTGACCTGGCTGACATGAGTCTTTTTATTGTTTATATATGACATATCTGTTTTTGACATTGTTAATAGTTTATATAAGACATATCTGTTTTGACGTTGTTACTGTTTTTAGAATGATATATTGTTAATTTATTCTCATCATTTATTCATTTCCTTTCCTCACTGGGCTATTTTTCCCTGCTGGAGCCCTTGGGCTTATAGCATCTTGCTTTTCCAACTAGGGTTGTAGCTTGGCTAGCAATAATAATAATAATAAACAAGCAAATGATCCCAGGCACCCACTCTAGTGAATCTAGTGAAGACCTGCCCTGTGGGTTCTCGCTTACCAGGAGGAAACAGTTCACCCTGAATAGAGGAAGTACAAAAACTGGTTGGACAGGGGAGAACCTCCAAAGATGGGTTTACACAAATGGTGCTGAAAACTCCTGCGCCAATCCCAACAATGAATCACGCTTCGTGTAGCTACCCGCTAGGGCCTGCCTGTTCGGACATGGATCCAAAAACAGTAAACGATAAAGCACTAAAATGAGTAGAACCATGGTGTATTAAATATGAAGATCACTGCAGTTATGGAAGAACAGTGGCCTTAAGAAGTAGTACAGCAATGACTGCATTTATGACAGCGGAAAGGCACTTTTCTTTTTAGAAACCTGTTTTGGATTAGCTAATGCACCAGCTGCCTTTCAACATGCTACGATTGTTGTGATGACTGAGTTTGCAAGAAAAGTTCTATATATATAATTATTATTATTATTATCATATTACTAGCTAAGCTACATCCCTGATCATCTATCTACACGCAGTGCCCAACATTACGGTAATTCATTCTTTTCAGCTTACATGCCAACAAAAACATTTGTTTTGTCCCGGAATCATTGAACTTTTCAAATACATAGTACAGCAGAACACAAAACACCAAACAAATTACCCTTTGCATTCCAAGGACATTTAATTGTGATTTTAACATTTTTCTTACATTATAATAGTTTCAAACCACTCCTTTTAAAATCTGACTGTACCAATTTATGTTCCAATAATAGCCTTAGCCTTTCAACTGCATAAATCTATCGATCAGCTGATTAATAAATTCATTCATTCTTACCTTGGTTGAAACAATGAAGCTCTGCACTATCTCGGTTGGGCTGGGCATACACCAACCAGACACTAGCCCACTGTGCCATTCCCCAGTGGGAGCGCAACTGGGGACTCGAATGAGAGCTTCAACCCGGCTATCTCACCTGAAATTAAAAATATAGATATCTTTATTCATTTTGAAAGGAAATTTAAATCAGCATAATTAAAAATGAAATAGTGTTGAATGGTAAAATTCATCCTGGTATGTAAAACTAAATCCTAGACAATCAATGATGTCTAAATACAGTACTCTCTAATTAAATATGATTATCAAATAGGATTTTCAATAATAATAATAATAATAATAATAAGGAGGCACATGAATTTGCCTGAATGATACATGAGGAAGACCAAAGAAAGGGTTTATACGTGAATATGGATGTGCCAAGCAAAGCATGATAAAGTACAGTATACAGGAAGGTGATAGGTTAGGAGTGACGAGTAATATAATGTTTGTGAACGTTTATGATGAAAGGTATGATTCAGTTTATCAAATTCAGCAATGCAAACTACAAATATAAAAAATAATTTCTATTTTCCTAGCTACATAATGTATAAAAAATATATATCTAAATATATATTCCTAAATATTTTAAGTTTATGGATATTTTGGGTGATTGAGAAATTTTCTTTATGATCGGTAATTACCTTACCTGGAGAAACATTCCTTGGAATGGGTAATTATCTCCGTAGTTTACTTTAGAATTTCTTTGAATTTGTTTCTTTCAATTTGTTTATTCTAATTTAATTCTGGTTTGTTCAATTAATGTTTGAGGCTTTATTTTTCCTAATCACTGTAAATAAAATTGTGCTAATTAACCGACCTCAACCTTCGTTGTGCAAACCAAAGTAAATAGGAGTTAAAGATAACTACTAACTACCTAATTTTCTGAATATTCCGAGCCAAACAACTCTACGAAGTAACTTCGAAGTCACTGTTGGAAGGGAAAACCAGTCCAACACCAACCGTCAAGAAGTGATTACTCTCCTTCACCTCACCTTACCTTGGGACATTTTACCGGTTCTATTTGTCGTCGTAGTGCTGGACTTTTTCTAAATTACTCTACAACGATGGGACTCATTGTGTTTAGTGCTACGAAAACCGAGTGTAAAACTATGAAGAACTAAATTAACTCTACACCTCGTCTGATGAATGTGGAGGCGACCAACAGCAAAGGCTATGGAATCATCATACCCATGCTCTTTTTCATCCTATGAAATCATTAGAAGGTGGGTCATTGTATTGATTGGCACAATAGTAGTGGCATTTCTTTGGTGACTTTTATCATCCTCAAGTCAAAAAATAAATAAAGCCTTGAACTCAGTAATTGAAAATCGCTCTTGAAACTAGGTTTGTTTATAGGCTACTCTAATTAAAATTATCAATTGTCGACCTTAAATTGCTTATTAATTGAAATTCGGCCTTTTAACGTATATTCTTAAGTGATGCCCTCATCGCATATATTTCATTTGTTAATTAGGTCAAAATATTGAAATTGTTGACTTTTGATTTGCAATTTTAAAATTTAATATTGAATTGATATTAGCTTTGGAGGTGAATTTAACTTTTTGATTTACCTTTATATATTGTAAACAATTTTAGTGTAGTCAAAAATTATATTGATATTTCCATTTAAACAATTCTATACAAATTCAGGTTTTCAATTTGAATTGGGTGGTTAAAGATTTACCTATCTTTTAGGTCTGGCTCAAGGTGGAGTGGAAAGCTTGGGACAGGAGTACATCTGCCAATGCTTCTAGGTTTGCTTTACCAGAAGCAATCGCTACTCCAAGTGAACTAGCATCAACTGACAACTATATATAATAAATTTGTCAAGATTATTTAAAATCTACAGATGTTAGTTTCTGTATTACAAATAAATATTTTGTTATAACACGGTCGTTTGTCCTAAGTCATTTTTTTCTGCTCACATAAACCCAGAGTCATTTCTTGGGGTTAACTCTGACGCAGATTTGTTACGACGTAATTGAAGAATTATAGTGGGCCCGGCAGCCTTGTATGGCTGTGAGCACACAGCCGCTAGCATCAACACACTGATGCTCATGGTGCGACCACAAGGCTACCAGGCCCACGGTCATTCTCCAATCTGGTAGTAACAGAAATGCATCCGAGATAACCCCAATAAAGCATAAAGAATTTTACCAGTAATAGGAACAAACGGAAATACAAGACATTGAGAAAACTAAATTGAGTTAAGCTAAATGAAAAAAGAATCTATAGAGTATGTTGTTGGAATGATGATTATTAAGTCTGGGAGATGAGGATTCAAGAACATTAAAGCTGGCAGTTTAAAACAGCTATGGACAAAAACACCATTATCTATCAGACCCTGTCACTTTCCACAGCCTGTTACAAGAAAGAGGTTGAGGGGCAGTGAATGAATAAATGAATGAATGATTGTCAATTACCTGGCATCATAACATTTAATGACCATTGATGCCTATAGAAGTATGTTTAATAAAGAATTAATAGAAAGGGTTATGAGATGACTATACTCGTAATAAAAGAGATTTCAAATGTGTGTTGTACATGAGTGCGTTTTGTGTACTGTACTATTTAGTACATTAGGGATGAGTGTGTTCATGAAGCTGGATTTAATATGACCTCGGAAGAAGAGTACACCAATCACATTTATCGCAGCTGAAAAGCACATTCAATTTAAAAACCTGTTCTGGACTAGCTAATGCACCAGCTGTTTTTCAACGATCTATGAATGCTGTGTTGAGGGAATATCCAAGAAGAGTTTTATTAATATGGATATGATAATAAAGAAATCAATTGTAGGGCATATGCAGTTAGTGAATGGAGTGCTAAGGAAGCTGGAAGTGAGGAGAAAGTATTTACATGTGCATGATTAGGTGAAGAAGAAGAATTTTCAAGACAAAGCAAAAACATATGACCTATATAATACTAATAGTCAGGCCTTCTCCATCATGAGGCTCAATACTACACAGTATTCTAAAAGTTTTATTTCAGCTGTTACCAAGTTGTGGAATGATCTTCCTAATCAGGTATAGTTGAATCAATAGAACTTCAAAAGTTCAAAGTTGGAGCAAATGTTTTTATGTTGACCTGGCTGACATGAGTCTTTTTATTGTTTATATATGACATATCTGTTTTTGACATTGTTAATAGTTTATATAAGACATATCTGTTTTGACGTTGTTACTGTTTTTAGAATGATATATTGTTAATTTATTCTCATCATTTATTCATTTCCTTTCCTCACTGGGCTATTTTTCCCTGCTGGAGCCCTTGGGCTTATAGCATCTTGCTTTTCCAACTAGGGTTGTAGCTTGGCTAGCAATAATAATAATAATAAACAAGCAAATGATCCCAGGCACCCACTCTAGTGAATCTAGTGAAGACCTGCCCTGTGGGTTCTCGCTTACCAGGAGGAAACAGTTCACCCTGAATAGAGGAAGTACAAAAACTGGTTGGACAGGGGAGAACCTCCAAAGATGGGTTTACACAAATGGTGCTGAAAACTCCTGCGCCAATCCCAACAATGAATCACGCTTCGTGTAGCTACCCGCTAGGGCCTGCCTGTTCGGACATGGATCCAAAAACAGTAAACGATAAAGCACTAAAATGAGTAGAACCATGGTGTATTAAATATGAAGATCACTGCAGTTATGGAAGAACAGTGGCCTTAAGAAGTAGTACAGCAATGACTGCATTTATGACAGCGGAAAGGCACTTTTCTTTTTAGAAACCTGTTTTGGATTAGCTAATGCACCAGCTGCCTTTCAACATGCTACGATTGTTGTGATGACTGAGTTTGCAAGAAAAGTTCTATATATATAATTATTATTATTATTATCATATTACTAGCTAAGCTACATCCC
Organism: Palaemon carinicauda; assembly: GCF_036898095.1. Lineage (NCBI taxonomy): Eukaryota > Metazoa > Arthropoda > Malacostraca > Decapoda > Palaemonidae > Palaemon > Palaemon carinicauda. Next base: position 79,689 of record NW_027171884.1, read on the forward strand.
TGATCATCTATCTACACGCAGTGCCCAACATTACGGTAATTCATTCTTTTCAGCTTACATGCCAACAAAAACATTTGTTTTGTCCCGGAATCATTGAACTTTTCAAATACATAGTACAGCAGAACACAAAACACCAAACAAATTACCCTTTGCATTCCAAGGACATTTAATTGTGATTTTAACATTTTTCTTACATTATAATAGTTTCAAACCACTCCTTTTAAAATCTGACTGTACCAATTTATGTTCCAATAATAGCCTTAGCCTTTCAACTGCATAAATCTATCAATCAGCTGATTAATAAATTCATTCATTCTTACCTTGGTTGAAACAATGAAGCTCTGCACTATCTCGGTTGGGCTGGGCATACACCAACCAGACACTAGCCCACTGTGCCATTCCCCAGTGGGAGCGCAACTGGGGACTCGAATGAGAGCTTCAACCCGGCTATCTCACCTGAAATTAAAAATATAGATATCTTTATTCATTTTGAAAGGAAATTTAAATCAGCATAATTAAAAATGAAATAGTGTTGAATGGTAAAATTCCTCCTGGTATGTAAAACTAAATGCTGGACAATTAATGATGTCTAAATACAGTACTCTCTAATTAAATATGATTATCAAAATAGGATTTTCAATAATAATAATAATAATAATAAGGACCATGAATTTGCCTGAATGATACATGAGGAAGACCGACCAAAGAAAGGGTTTATAAGTGAATATGGATGCGCAAAGCAAAACATGAAAAAGTACAGTATACAGGAAGGTGACAGGTTAGGAGTGACGAGTGATATAATGTTTGCGAACGTATATGATGAAAGGTATGATTCAGTTTATCAAATTCAGCAATGAAAACTACAAATTTAAAAAATAATCTCTATTTTCCTAGCTATACGGAATCATTTCTTGGGGTTAGCTCCAACGCACATTTGTTACGACATAATTGAAGAATTATTGTGGACCCAGCAGCCTTGTATGGCTGTGAGCACACAGCCGCTAGCATCAACACACTGATGCTCATGGTGCGACCACAAGGCTGCCAGGCCCACGGTCATTCTCCAATCTGGCAGTAACAGAAATGCATCCGAGATAACCCCAATAAAGCATAAAGAATTTTACCAGTAATAGGAACAAATGGAAATACAAGACATTGAGAAAACTAAATTGAGTTAAGCTAAATGAAAGAATCTATAGAGTATGTTGTTGGAATGATGATTATTAAGTCTGGGAGATGAGGACTTATGAACATTAAAACTGCCAGTTTAAAACAGCTATGGACAAAAACACCATTATCTATCAGATCCTGTCACTTTCCACAGCCTGTTACAAGAAAGAGATTGAGGGGCAGTGAATGAATAAATTAAAGAATAATTGATTGTCAATTACCTGGCATCATAACTTTAATGGCCTATACCTATAGGAGTATCTTTAATAAAGAACTAATAGAAAGGGTTATGAGATGACTATACTCGTAATAAAAGAGGTTTCAAATGTGTGTTGTACATGAGTGCTTTTGTGTACTGTACTAATTAGTACATTAGGGAAGAGTGTGTTCATGAAGCTGGATTTCATATGATCTCAGAAGAAGAGTACACCAATAACATTTATAGCAGCTGAAAAGCACATTCAATTTAAAAACCTGTTTGGGACCAGCTAATACACCAGCTGTCTTTCAACGATCTTTGAATATCCAAGAAGAGTTTTATTGATATGGATATGATAATGAACAAATCAATTGTAGGGCATATGCAGTTAGTGAATGGAGTGCTAAGGATGCTGGAAGTGAGATGAAAGTATTTACATGTGCATGATTGGGTGAAGAAGAAGAATTTTCAAGACAAAGCAAATACATATGACCTATATTATTCTAATAGTAAGCCCTTCTCCATCATGAGGCTCAATACTACACAGTACTCTACAAGTTTTATTCCAGCTACGACCAAGTTGTGGAATGATCTTCCTAATCAGGTATAGTTGAATCGGTGGGACTTCAAAAGTTCAAACTCGAAGCAAATGTTTTCATGTTGAACAGGCTGACATAAATCTCTTAGTATAGTTTATATATGTAAGATCTGTTTTAATAATGTTATTGTGCTTAGAACATTTTATTGTTTTAATGTTGTTAATGTTCTAAAAATATTCTATTTAAATTATTTTACTTCTTTTCATAGTTTATTTATTTCCTTTCCTCACTGGCTAGTTTTAACCGTTGAAGCCCTTGGGCTTGAAGCATCCTGTTTTTTCAACTAGGGTTGTAGCTTAGCTAGAAATAATAATAATAATAATAATAATAATAATAATAATAATGATGATGATAATGGTGGAGAACGTTGACCCTATTATTTTCGCCCAAAGGGCCGATGATGATAAGCAATGCAGAGGTGGCAGCAATTCAAGACTTGATTATGTTTTGTAAGGTGTAAAAGAAATGGTTAAGGATGGTCTTTCTATGGTTCTATTCATAGTACGAATGAATCAGAGCATCAAAGTAATAAGAGATCTATTTACGAAACAAAAACAATTCAGAATCATGAACATTAATATATTGTTAATTTGTTCTCTTCATTTATTTATTTCCCTATTTCCTTTCCTCACTGGGCTATTTTTCCCTGTTGGAGCCCCTGGGCTTATAGCATCTTGCTTTTCCAACTAGGGTTGTAGCTTGGATAGTAATAATAATAATAATAATAATAATAATAATAATACAGTATCTGGAAGAATTAAAAGCAATGCAAACAGTGATGCTTTTTTTGAAAGATTTTGATAGCTGTATGAGAGTGGGGTAAGAGTACATTCTGGAATAGTAACCTTGCGTATAAATCTGATAGTGAAAAAAAATTAGTGGATTACATTTAGTGTGTTCGAGTTGTCTTCATTTCTAATGTGGATTGACTAGACATATTTGAAGATTTCCTTGGTGAATGCTAGTCCGATACGTGATGTAGCTTGGAGTCGGATGTTCCAAAAAGAGGAGCAAGTATTGTTTGAAAATACATGAACCTGGACAGGGTCATATAGTTACTTGGGAGGGAAGGAAGTCGTAATTAAATATATGGGATATGAAAAAGGATGTGCATGATTTTGTTGTTCTGAGAGATGAGTAAATGTCACAATCTTTTTTTTAGAAAGAATGATACAGGAATGGATGTGGAAAATGAATTATTGATGAAAGAGCATAAGATGGCTAAAAGAATCCAGAGTGAGTGGCTTTGTAATGCTAATTTTTCACGGAAGAATGAAGGAATTGTAATCATTGGAAGATGTGGAGGAAATTAGTGATACCAATGATATACGACCCGGAAAATTGTAACAAGAAACGTACTCCTACTTTAATATGAAAAGGGATGTAAAGAGAAGATTTGCTAGAAGCCTTGTAATTTGCTGTAGAATGTTATATCCTGTGTGAATGTATGGATGAAGAAGTGAATGTTAAAGCTTTTTCAATGAATGGCACAACTGGAATGTGGAGGACTGTGGATGATAGTTTTGGCCATACACAATGAGAAAGTTCAATTTGTAAATCTTCTGTATATTACAATACTGTAAGTGATGTTTATTATTATTATCATCATCATTATTATTACTATATTATTATTACTATTATTATTATTACTTGCTAAGCTACAACACTAGTTAGAAAAGCAGGATGCTATAAGCCCAAGGGCTCCAACAGGGAAAATAGCCCAGTGAGGTAGGGAAATAAAGTCTTTTAAGAACAGTACCAACATTAGAATAAATCTTTATATGAATTATAAAACCTTTAACCAGAGGAAGGAAAATAAGATAAAATAGTGTGCCCTGCCCGATTGAACCCTCTAACAATAGATCTCTAACCCAAGACAGTGGAAGACCATGGGTACAGAGGCTATGGCACTACCCGAGACCAGTGAATGAGTGTCCTTCTACTAGAAGAGCTGCTTACCAAAGCTAAAGTCTCTTCTACCCTTACCAAGAGGAGAGTAGCCCCTGAACAATTACGGTACAGTAGTTAACACCTTGTTTGTCAGAAAGGAAAACTGAGTGTATATGAGAACTTTATATATATTAGTTAAGAAATATAAAGCAGAAATAAAAGAAACTTAAGCCTATAAATCAACTATTCTATGATATTTTAAATTAAAGTCATTCTTACCTTTAACATCTGAATATTTGTCCACAGGGGAACAAAGGTCTTTGTATGCCAGTCCAACTACAAATTTTCTTGATTTTTTAATCCATCGTCATCTCTTACTTCCCTTCCTTGTATCCACCATCTAAGGAAATGTAAATTTGCATTATTAAAAATAAATGATCCTAGGCAAAACAGGATGTCTAAATACCCCCAAAATAATTAGAATTGTCCATTTAGTTTCATGTGGCTACTATAAAGGTATGGTCAAAAGACCAGTATGCGAAGAACTGAAAAGAGGAGACAGTTCAAGTCAAAGAAGTTAGACAGCTTAGGTAGAAAGAAACTGGAGGTAGATGGAAATGGTTTGGGCATGCTCTTTGCATTCTCCAAGAGAGATTAGTTCACCAATGTTCAGCTGGGTTTCACAAGGCACTAGTACAGTTGGAAGACCCAGGCCTACATGGCTAAAGACTATGAAGCGTGAAGTAAGAGATAATGAATGAAGAAGTATTGATTTAAAAGCTGAAAATAGATACAACTGGCGAAATCTAACCGAGCCCCTTTGCATCAATAAGCTTAGGAAATGATTATGTATATTGAAGAATAATCTATGCAAGACTTAAAAAACACTACAAATACATTTGCATGATTAAAGAACTTTTTTTTTAAATGTTCAATAAACACCCGTACTACATTCATTAGTTATAGATAGAGAATTCTGTACCAAAAAAAAACAAGCATTTTTCATCCTTAATTATTTATCATTAATTTGATTTATTCATTCTTCATTTCATATGACAGAATTATATGAAATCTGGCAGAAATTGTACAAGGCAAGTGACATTAGAGAGAGAATATTTAGCATTAATTAGAAAATGGAAAAATCAGAAGCAAACATACACTAGTTTAAATAGATTGAATTATTTCAATACTTAATAAGCTTTCATGTTCTAAACCCCTCTGAAGTATAAGAAATCTTGGGGAAATTGCACAAGTCCTAACATTAGAGACAGATTACTTGGCATCCTGCCTAGTATCGGGAAAATCAAACTCTAACTAATCTAAATAGAATGAATTATTTCAATACTTAACCGGCTTACATGTGCTAAACCTCTCAGCATTTTAACCTTGGAGTTCAGCATCATGATAAAACTATTAGGCAAATACCATTTATGGACCCAGCAGGAAAATCCAAAGGCCATGCTTAATAATGACATCATACAATCCTGTTTACAGCGATTGCAATATAAGCCAAACAAGCCCAAAGTCGAAGGGATACTGGTGCTACTGGCTTAATAGGTAAAAAAGAAAGTTTAGAGGTGAAGGGTAGCTTGACTTGAGTTACTTTAAGTGATTGATGACACTGGAAAAGCGTATGCACTATTTACCTAAAAGAAGACCTTGAAACTGAGCATCATAACCATAAAATGTACAGAAAACCCTTTGCCAAGATGCGAAGGCACTCGTAACTACTTTTGACTTTATCAAAAACACGACAGAAGATGATAAGGACCCATATAATAGGTGAATGCTAAGCTGATCATTCACTACCCTTTTAGAGAGAATTGAGCAAACATATCCCCTATAAACATTTGCATCTCTACCCTAATTCTTTTAGCTTAATATTGCCAGAGATTAACAATTTAGTACATTTACCTTCTGGATACTTTCCAGAGTGAATCCTTTTGTATGGTACAGCATTTTCCAGATACTTTCTTCAGCTAATGCTATCCATTAACTAGATCCTTTGAACCCTCAGAATGTTCCCATTATCCTGAATATCAACATCTACAACCATTGCATAACACACACAAGCCTATTAGGTTATAAACCTCAACTATGTTACTCAGTAAGAGTACGAATGGAGAAATACCTTACGATCAGTAAAAACATTAAATATTTCCTGCAAATTTGAACTTCTGGAGATTATTCCACAATCTGGTTACAGCTGGAATAAAACTTCCTGAATATTATTGAACCTTAAGATGGAAAAGGCAAGACTATTGGAACTAGCTGCATACCAAGTACTACATACAGCATGGTACAGTCGGCAAAGATCTGAAGTGAATGTTAAGTATGATATATTATTGGGGCATAAATTTCTGAATACAGACATAATTATATTGCATCAAGTATAAGAAATTATTGAAGTAAGGCTGGGCGAGTGTATAAGCACTTACTGTACTTGCAAGTAAAGAATAGGAATCTTAAAAGAAAACTAGTTATATGAAGCTTAAGCATATGCTATACAGATTATGAAATAAACAGGACACAATCATTGCATGGCAAGTAAGAAGCTGGGGGAGTAGGGATCTGGGTATAAAAGGGAATAATCAAGATATGTTTTATGTAGACGAGTCTAAAGTAGATTATAAAACGAAGCTTATGGCGCTAGAATCGGACTGAATGATAAATGTGGAAGACCAAAGAGGGCTGTTACAGGTGACTGTGGACGTGCCAAGGAAAAGATGAAGGAGAAGTATACAGGAAGGTGATAGGTAAGGGAGGACTAGTACTGTAATACTTGTGAATGTTCATGATGAAAGGTATGTTTCGGGTGATCATTTAATGTCCAGTCAATTCTAACAATGAAAATGCTAATATAAGAAGTTGAGAAAATTAAGTTGAGTCATAATTTGAATAAAAATGAGAAGCAGAATGTATAAAGAATGTTGTTGATAAGACGATCAAGAAGTAGAATGTGTATAGTATGTTGTTAGAAAGATTATCGTGAAGTAGAATGTCTACACTACATTGCTGGAAAGACAAAAGTATGTAGCAGAATGTATATAGTATATGGTGTGTCATTAGAAAGACAATCGCTTGGTCAGAAAGATGATTTAGGGATGTTAAGGCTGGTAGTTTAAAACAGCTTTGAGTGAAAACACTACTACCGTATCTATCAGAGACCATGTCATTTTCCAAAGCAGTATTGTCAAGACTTACAAAAAAGGGGTGCGTTTACACCAGGTCATAGTCCATGATATAATATAGTCTAATTGTACCTGTGTGACACTCGGATGGAAGTTTTTGATGCGTATTGATTAAAGAGAGGTGAATGAAGGCGACTGTGAAAGACAGGTTTCAAACGTATATTGTATTAGTACAGTATTTATATATAGTGTGCACAGGATGAAAGTGTTTATGAAGTTCAATTCAGTTCATGGCTATTATCAAAAGCCAGTTTGTGCACAACCCAATGACAATGTTTACCTATAATGGTGCAGAGTTTTTGGGAAAATCATTTGAGAATATGTTGCAAGAATGCATACTCCAGCATGTCAACAATTCCTTATAATCCAAGAGCAAATGGGTTGGCTAAACCTCAGTTCAATTTGCAGTGAATGTTTTTTATATTGATCAGGCTTACATAAGTCTTCCTTCATAGTTTACAAATGAGATCTATATAAATATTAGATATCAAGATATTTGATATTCTGCATTCACTACTTCTCCTATAGTTTATTTCTTTATTTCCTTTCATCACTGGGATATTTTTCCTGTTGGGGACCTTGTGCTTATAGCATCATGCTTTTCCAACCAAGGTTGTAGCTTTGCTAGTAATAATAATAATAACGAACATAGAGAGAATATAGAGTGAAATATTGCAATGAATGGACAAGAATGAATGAAATGAATGAGACTTGTATACAAAAGGTCCACAACTTACAACCATTTAACTTACAACTATTCAGATACGAACACAAATCCAACTGAAATGAATGTCAGATGATGTGATGTATCAAGAGTTTTTATACTGTAATAAGATCAAGAAATAATGTAATAAAAACATTTCCAATCCTGGTATTTATTGAAGGGCATGAAGCAGCCAGGAATCTGCCAGAAAGCTATCAGCCACTGGGCATCTCCCCTCCACAGGGTCTGTAAAGGAGACAGAACAAGGCATTCCTGCGGTGACTCAACGCTCAAACAGTAACAGACAGGTACCCTGTATCTGAGGTTACTGACATAACTTACCAGCTCAAACAGCAAGAATATTCTTGAATATCAATCTCCTAAAAGGGTACTGTATAATATTACCAAGTCCCGGATGCAAAATAGGATGTAGAAAAGATGGCAATCATCACCCCAACAGGGACATACTTTTAATCATGGCTGTTTTGGCCTTCAAAATAAGATGCCACCTTTCAACGCCTTATGGGCAACCACCTCAGAGAATTACCCTGTTACATTGTTTACGTTGGCAACACCATGATCATCAACCCTAGCAAGAAACAGCACATCAAGGGCACCAGCCACCCGTTGAGATACTACCGCTAGAGTGTTATGGGGTCTTTTGACTGGCCAGACAGTACTACTTTGGATCCTTCTCTCTAGTTACGGTTCATTTTCCCTTTTCCCTACACACACACTGAATAGTCTGGCATATTCTTTACATATTCTCTTCTGTACTCATACACCTGATAACACTAAGGGCTATTTGGAACTTTCCAACCCTTGACCCCCAGGGGTTATTTTATTTTCAAGCACATTTTGCAGTACTGTATATCTTTTTTTTAAATTGCTCTAACAGCCTTAATTTTTGTCATAGAGAGGTCAGGTTGGTCTCATTCTCTTGGAAAATGCCTGAAGTTTTTCAAAAAATTATCAAAATTTGCAAAATAAAAAATGTAAATGGCAGGTTTTTGCAAGGACGTACCAGTACGTCCATGGGGGTAAAGGAATGAGTTTTGTGAAACATACCAGTATGTCCTTTAGGGGTAAAAGGGTTAATATACAAAAGTGGGTGTAACTTGAAGAAATATACAGCAAGAAATAAAAGAAACTTAAGCCTACACATTAACTATTCTAAGATACTTTGAAATTCAAGTCATTCTTACCTTTAGTATCTGAATACAAGTCCAATGAGTAACAAAGGAGTCAGACATATTCTTCCAGTTCCTCTTTTTCTGTCTCTTATGTTTTCATCTGGAATGAAAAAGATATTTCTATTAATTCATCATCTAAGGAAATATAAATTTGCATAATTAAAAATAAATGAACAAATATTAATTTCAACATTTAAAATTGATCTTAGGCAAAACAGAATATCTAAATACTCAGAAAAAATTAGAATTGTCTATTTAGTTTCATGTGGCTACTATAAATGTATGGTCAAAGGACCAGTATCCGAAGAACTGAAAAGAGGAGACAGGTCAAGTCAAAAAAGCTAGACAGCTTAGGTAGAAAGAAACTGGAAGGTAAACATGGAAAAATAGCCCAGTTAGGAAAGGAAATAAGGAAATAAATAAACTATAATTAAAAGTAAATATCTTAAAAACAGTGGCAATATTAAAATAAATTTCACATATACACTAAAAACCCTTCAAAAAAACCAAAAGAATCAAAATAAAATAGTGTGCCCGAGTGTACCCTCAAGCAAGAGAACTCTATCCATGACAGTTGAAGACCAAGGTTTTGAAATAAATAAGTAAATACTAATTGAATGACGGTACTAGAGATTAATATCTAGATCAGGAATAAGAAATCTAATAGACCGTAAATTCCTGTCCGACAAATTAAGAAGGGAATCAGCAGGTAAAGACCAGACAGGAGAACAATACTCAAAACAAGGTAGAATAAAAGAATTAAAACACGTCTTCAGAATAAATTGATCACGGAAAATCTTACAAACAAGTCTGCTTTCCATTGCCTTTCTTTCAGCAAATGGAAAAAGACATTACATTTTAGTACAGCATTGATGAGATGTACAAGACGGAATTCCTAGTTGATATGGGCAAAGGCAAATCATTTGTTCCAGCCAACCTAAACCATTGACTGAACCGAGCCCAACACCCTACATATGTCTACCAAAACATGGCGCCTCAATAAAGACAAATGGAACCAGAAATATGGTAGAGTTCCAGGGTAAAACATACAGCTGGAAATTCATCACTGCATGAGGACACTTCATCAGTAGTGAACTCATCTTCGCATTACTCAACAGATTTTCTGATAATAAAAGACATGCTGGTACGGTAGATGTGTCGAGGCAGCAACTCGTTCAGAGAAATACCCCTGTAGCCCCCATCCCTCCAAGGGCAGCAAAAAGCTCCCTGCAGGAACCACAAATATCTTAGCTCCTTCAGGATTTTCCCAAAGTATTCAAGGACAACCGCCAGCAGGAACCCACGGCTCTATCAAAACCCACACCAAGTCATATTGTTACAGAAGGACCCCCAGTTGAAGCAGGCTTCAGATGGCTGGGTCCAGACAAACTAGCCAGAAGGGCAATTATTCAAGGGCATGGAGCAGCCAGAAATCTGCCAGAAAGCTATCAGCCACTGGGCATCTCCCCTCCACAGGGTCTGTAAAGGAGACAGCACAAGGCATCCCTGCGGTGACTTAATGTTCAAACAGTAACAGACAGGTACCCTGTATCTGAAGTTGCTGATATAACTTACCAGCTCAAACGGCAAGAATATCCTTGAATGTCAATCTCCTAAAAGGGTACAGTACAGTATTACCAAGTCCCGGATGCAAAATAGGATGTAGAAAAGATGGCAATCATCACACCAACAGGGACATACATTTAATCACAGCTGTTTTGGCCTTCAAAATAAGCTATAAAAAATTTGGAAACCATTTGTATTTTTCCTAACAATAAAAACCTTGAGCTCTTTACAATGGATATTATTTTGGACAATGGGAAGAAAATAGACAAAAGGCTTTCAGACTTAACCTAACCATTGCCCTATTCACTTTTACAGGGATGTAACAAACACTTATATCACAAATTTTAAGTAATTTGTATTTTACCTAACAGTACTTACCTCAAACTATTTTCTTATGAGAGTCTGGGATCTCTCAACCAAGAATTTTGCGTAGTTGCCCCTCTCTCCGCTGCCTCTCAGGGGCGCCCCAGGGCGTAAGGCTACTCGCCCAGGTGCGACCCAGGTCACACGCGTGGCCAGGCTTGTTAGCCAGCAAGATTCTGGCTGCGGCGTTGATTACATCTTGCCTCTCCTGTAAAAAAAGAAAAGTATTTAAGGAATAGCAATGGTATAAGCAATAACATAGGCTAATTGACCAAATAAGCAAGACATCAAAAGCACCTTACAGAAGTACTATTAAGTTTAAAACATACATTCTAAGAGTGCTGGGTATACTAGTTTAAAAGGTTATTTTAATCAACAGCATAAGATTTTTTATTATAGCGTATTCAAGGAATTCAAATAAATGTTATCCGCTTAACTCTTTTACCCCCGGGCTATTTGGAACTTTCCAACCCTTAACCCCCAGGAGTTATTCTTTTTCAAGCACATTTTGCAGTATATATATATATTTTTTTTTAAATTGCTCTAACGGCCTTAATTTTCGTCATAGAGAGGTCAGGTTGGTCTCATTCTCTTGGAAAATGCTTGAAGTTTCTCAAAATATTATCAAAAATATGCAAAAAAAAATGTAAATAGCAGTTTTTTTGCAAGGACGTACCGGTACGTCCATGGTGGTATAGGGATGAGTTTTGTGAAACGTACCGATACGTCCTTTGGGGGTAAAAGGGTTAATATACAAAAGTGGGTGTAACTTGCAAAAAGCTATTCCAGTAGATATTGAAAGAATTATCAGCCATTTAACTCCCTGCGTTGTAGTGTTTATATACCTAAATAGTATTGTAATGTATATTAAATCATTCTTGTGATGAATATCAACTGAAAACAATAGAAAACTTTCCGACTATAAGCTTCACAACTAGTACATTTTGCAATTCTAACATGTTTTCTGAGTCACTTAAAACAATCTAGAACTGCATTTGAAGGACTTGTAACCATAGTACAGTAAACATTTAAGAGTGGGCAATTGTAACATTGTAGTAGCTACTACAAAATGTGAAAATAAACTACTGAACACAGTTTTATCATCTTAAAATCACAATGATAGCGGCCACCTGTATGTACGATGACTTTCTTAGAATACGGCAGTGTAAGGGCAATCGCAGAGGGATGTTAGCCCCCATTAGGCAAGTAAAGACATGGCTTGTAGGTTAGGTTAGGTTAGGGGGGGTTAGGTTAACTGGTGTCCATTTTCTTATACACGGGAGGAACTGGCCGCTAATATGCAAAGGGTCCAAAATTCTGTTTTTGACACGAAATTACCGAGCTACTTCCTAACCTAATATAAATACATATTGTTCCAAAACTTCTAACAAGGGCTGTGTCTCGGAGAGAGAGAGAGAGAGAGAGAGAGAGAGAGAGAGAGAGAGAGAGAGAGAGAGAGAGAGAGAGAGAGAGTTGTGTCTTGCCAAGCCTGTCTCAGGAGGGTCATTAACTATACTGTCCCTGACTTGTCACAGGAAATGGGTAGTTCCAAACCAACGTACATTAGGCTTCCTTCGATAGACAGTCTGGGATCCATAGGAGGGATTAATTAAGCATATAAAACTCTTAATATCCGAGCCTTTTCTGAATCTAATGAACTTTATCTTTACAAGTAAAATGATGACCACAGCCTAACTGTTGTGGAGCAAAGGAAAAAATAAAGTTGATTTCATACGTCATCCAGAAAATTATTATAATTCAACTAATGTATAGACTAAGAATATATGCAATTATAATCTATTCCAGCTAAATACAAATATACTTCGTTTATTCCAGCCAAGTGGGACAAAATATGCCACTCTAGGAGTCTAGCTAAAATAAGTCAATACCGTATATTTGCGAAACGAAAAATCCTATATATCAAACAAGTAAATCCTT
>NW_027171884.1:97500-100000 GCF_036898095.1 Palaemon carinicauda
TGTAACCTAATTTCTTATAGCTTTAGAATAAATGTTGAATGTAAGACATGTTTTTTTACGTTCAGATATTACGTTCTTAAAAAAACTTTACACATTCTTAAATATTTAGTTATCCCAAAGCCAACTAGGCCTACATACAGCATTGACTTGAATACCTACTCGTGTACTGATGAATGTAGGCCTATGTGTATTTTACCCATTTCTATGTAGTAGAGGAATATTCAAAGTTTTTTTCCTATATATTTACGTCCGCCAACGAAGTTGGAAGGAGGTTATGCTTTAACCGCGGTTTGTGTGTTTGTGAACAAATTCCTCTCCACAATTTTAATCGTAGATTAATGAAACTTGAAAGGATTAGCTGTTATGTAAAAAGATGGAAATTATTAAATTTTGGAAGGTCAAAAGTCAAGACAAAGCAAGATGCCCAATTCACGTAATCAGTCATAAGTTAGGACAATGTTGTCACAGGAGACTTCCAACTTGGTTCATATTTGTGTAAGAAAATACACGCCAATTAATACATGTTAAGGTCAAAGGTCAAGGTTGAGCAAAAGGTCGAGAAATAAGCTGCCGTGGCGGAGGTCTGAGCTCTACCAAATGTTTAAAAGGAATTCTCTCCATAATGCAGGGACGTGCAGAGGGGGGGGGGGGTGTGTGCTAGGGGTGCCAAAGCACCTGGCCCTTTGGCTACTGTAATAAAAGAGCCCTTTTGAGAGGGATGTATTTCAAGCCCGCCGCCTATGCCGCCTATCTGTGTCAATAATAATAATAATAATAATAATAATAATAATAATAATAATAATAATAATAATAATAATAATTATTATCAACTCTTGGATGAAGTATTTAACTCAGAAAGATCCCATGTTCTGCTTCAGCTGTCGCCTGTTTTTGAATGAGGAAAAGTACAGGGGCCGAGTAGCTTGGAAATCAGAGGGCATAGGCCGTTGGAGGACAGCTTTAGAGAAAATAAAGGAGCACGCTAGTTCAGAATATCATGATTGGTATAGTTCGATGGAAAGGGTTCCAAAGTCAAGCATTAGATATTGCTTTAGAAAAAGCTAATCAGGAAGTACAAGCTGCTAGAGACAAAGAGAAGCAGAGAAACAGGGAGATTTCATGTAGGTTGATCTCCATCACTCTATACTTGGGAAGAAAATGTTTAGCAAGTATGAAAGTGTAGTTAAATTGCACCCTGATGTAACTAGCAAAAAACAAGAAATACTGAAGAGACCCCAAGTGTCTTGTTTTCAAATAACATAGATGATATGCGTGGACAGGGATATGATGGGACAACAAATATGAATGGAATATACAATGGATTACAATCCAAACTCCAAAGACAGAACCCAAAGGCCCTCTCTGTACAGTCATACACACAGCCTAAATCTAGTATTAGGCGAAAGTGCACAATCAAGTATTCAGTTTGCAACGTTTTTCAGTTTGGTGGAGAAACTGTATGCTTTTATTGTTAAATCTTCAAAATGGCATGCTGCTTTCATGGAGATCCAGAAAGCAATGTATCCAGAAGACGGCCCACTTGAACTTAAGAAGCTTTTTTTATCTCTTTCTTGAATTATTAATGGCTATCTTAAATTAATTTGAAAGAATATTGAGCCGGTATATATTTAGCCTCATTTATTTCTATATTTTTGCCCTTTTTTCTACTTGGCCCCCTGCCCTGTAAAAGTTCTCTGCACGTCTCTCTCTCTCTCTCTCTCTCTCTCTCTCTCTCTCTCTCTCAATATTCGTTCGCTAAATGTTTAAGTCTGCTACACTGCTATGTACTTCGAAATAATCTTTTAATTTTGATTATTATTTATAGGTCAAATTAATCTCTAAACGGCCAGAAGTAGGTGCAACATTCTCCCTTGTATTCCAAGACTATTGCTTGAAGCAGTCAAACTCGAATTATCACACCCGAATAGACTAAACTGAAATTGCGATAAACTGTGCATGAAGAAAACTAAGAAAAACTAACAAGAAACACAGAGAGCTTGTACAGATCATGGAAAAAAACATTGAAAGAGTATCACTTAAAGTAAAACTAACAGTATTTAGAAATGAACTCCCCAGTGGGTTACTGAATGTGACTGTACATATGATCAGCACCTAAGCAAAGACCAGCGTGGGACAAGCAATGCCTCAACCAAACCCACCATCTCCTTGCTCAAGAGGACGGTGAAGTTGCAGACAATACCATGAACTATAGTCCATTTTTTTAAGGAGGCGTATTTGCACCGACTCGCAGCGGTGTCCTTTTAGCTCGGAAAAGTTTCCTGCTCTCTGATTGGTTAGAATTATCTTGTCCAGCCAATCAGCGATCAGGAAACTTTTTCGAGCTAAAAGGGTACCCCTGCGAGTCGGTGCAAATCTGCCTCATTAAAAAGAATTGACTATAGTGAGATTGAGCGAGTTTCGAACTCCTGTTCAACAGACTGCCAAGCAAGGACGTTACCAATAAGGCACCACAAACTCAAATTCGGGACTTCTAACTAAC
>NW_027171884.1:105000-111286 GCF_036898095.1 Palaemon carinicauda
CCCCCCCCCCCATCAAATAAACAAGAGAAGCATCAATGAAATTAAAACGATACCGCCAACTAATATATATATATATATATATATATATACACATACACAGCTCGGCCCATAAGATTCCCACAGCGAAGTCAAGGGGGGAGAGAGAGAGAGAGAGAGAGAGAGAGAGAGAGAACAGGTTTCTTTCGCTTTTCTTTGAAATGATAATGATCCTGATGGATATTTTGGTTCCACAAATAACAGTAACAACAACAACAACAACAACAACAAAAACAACAACAATAATAATAATAATAATAATAATAATAATAATAATAATAATAATAATGATAATAATAATAACAATAATAATAATAATAACTTCCTGGGATATTCGAAATGTTCAAGTAGCCTACACATGTAAATATTCCAATTGCCTAAAGCAGGCAATGTAGGTTTTAATAAGAGAGAGAGAGAGAGAGAGAGAGAGAGAGAGAGAGAGAGAGAGTCACATCTAAACATGTTACGAACTCAAACAAATTGTTCATAAATATAAACTAAATTACGCACTAATCATATCTAGCCCTCGACTCGCTAATGAAAATAAGACCATTGAAATAAGACGTCCTAATAAGATAAAAAGTAGAGTTATTGACTGTTGATGAAGCTGAACTATATTGAGAGAGAGGAGAGAGAGAGAGAGAGAGAGAGAGAGAGAGAGAGAGGTCACATCTAAACATGTTACGAACTCAAAACAAATTGTTCATAAATATAAACTAAATTACGCACTAATCATATCTAGCCCTCGACTCGCTAATGAAAATAAGACCATTGAAATAAGACGTCCTAATAAGATAAAAAGTAGAGTTATTGACTGTTGATGAAGCTGAACTATATTGAGAGAGAGAGAGAGAGAGAGAGAGAGAGAGAGAGAGAGAGGTCACATCTAAACATGTTACGAACTCAAAACAAATTGTTCATAAATATAAACTAAATTACGCACTAATCATATCTAGCCCTCGACTCGCTAATGAAAATAAGACCATTGAAATAAGACGTCCTAATAAGATAAAAAGTAGAGTTATTGACTGTTGATGAAGCTGAACTATATTGAGAGAGAGAGAGAGAGAGAGAGAGAGAGAGAGAGGTCACATCTAACATGTTACGAACTCAAAACAAATTGTTCATAAATATAAACTAAATTACGCACTAATCATATCTAGCCCTCGACTCGCTAATGAAAATAAGACCATTGAAATAAGACGTCCTAATAAGATAAAAAGTAGAGTTATTGACTGTTGATGAAGCTGAACTATATTGAGAGAGAGAGAGAGAGAGAGAGAGAGAGAGAGAGAGAGAGAGAGGTCACATCTAAACATGTTACGAACTCAAAACAAATTGTTCATAAATATAAACTAAATTACGCACTAATCATATCTAGCCCTCGACTCGCTAATGAAAATAAGACCATTGAAATAAGACGTCCTAATAAGATAAAAAGTAGAGTTATTGACTGTTGATGAAGCTGAACTATATTGAGAGAGAGAGAGAGAGAGAGAGAGAGAGAGAGAGAGGTCACATCTAAACATGTTACGAACTCAAACAAATTGTTCATAAATATAAACTAAATTACGCACTAATCATATCTAGCCCTCGACTCGCTAATGAAAATAAGACCATTGAAATAAGACGTCCTAATAAGATAAAAAGTAGAGTTATTGACTGTTGATGAAGCTAAACTATATTGAGAGAGAGAGAGAGAGAGAGAGAGAGAGAGAGAGAGAGAGAGACCTCTTTGCTGGTGGTTCTCACTACGCTATTATTATTATTACAATTATTAATTATTATTATTACAACCTAAGGAATTATCATTTATGAAACTTTCATATACAGTAACTACTGTAGTTGTATTTCATCAGGTGATTTCAGAGTGTGTGTGTGTGCGTGTGCGTTTTCTCTGCATTCTATACCATATCCCCTTAGGCAAGTGCGTTTATATGCGTATATTATACTGTGTGGTATGGGAGAATGTGTGCGGATGCATGTATGTGTAAGCAAGTGTGTATGTATGTGCTTATGTGTTTATAAAATGCGCTCATCATGTTTTGTTCCATATGGCACTTAACAAATACTGTAATAATTGAAGCAGTTACACATCACGAGTCCAGCACGTGATCAAGGCTT
This sequence comes from Palaemon carinicauda, assembly GCF_036898095.1. Classification (NCBI taxonomy): domain Eukaryota; kingdom Metazoa; phylum Arthropoda; class Malacostraca; order Decapoda; family Palaemonidae; genus Palaemon; species Palaemon carinicauda. Next base: position 107,161 of record NW_027171884.1, read on the forward strand.
GCACGTGCGCACACTCTCTCTCTCTCTCTCTCTCTCTCTCTCTCTCTGGCTGTCTCCTTGTCATTAGAAATAGACCTAGTGGATTTTAGATATATAGCTGAGGATATTTCAAATAACATAGTTTGGGAGTTGTTGGGGTCATCTCAATGACCTCTTCTGCCGCCATCGTTCGAGTCATAGACCTAGAGTCAGCAGGCACTGGCGTCGAGAGTCTGTTGCCATCCCATATCTGTTGACTGGTTAGTTTTTCTGTCACCTACTTTGCTGCTGCAGGCACAAGAGGGGGGGGGACTGCAGCCAGTAGACCTAAGATCCGCTTGGTAACAGAACGGACCACTACCTAGGATCCCCCAGGCAAGATGGCGCCCACCCCATGACGACCATGAATCACGCCTTGATAGCCTACTACGCTTTTTGATAGTTTGAAGAGAGCCCCGATTAAGGACTGATGTCCTTCTCGATTGCGCCCGGGGTTTCGAAAGATAAGACATTGATACTTATAGTTTTTATTGTATAGCTGAGTAATTTGGACTTGGTCTCCGTGGGCTGGGGTCTCAGCCCTATCATAAATGTATATTACATGTTGTGAGAGCACTATTCAGTAGTCATTTAAGAACATAAGAGAAAGACTTTGTCGAATCTACCTTTGATAAATTGACTTTGGAAAATTATATCCAGTGCTCATAGGAAAGTTGCAATAATCTTTTTGACAAAATACTACAAAGTTGAAGGGCAGATTAGTCTCTGTCGTATCCCATTTTCTTGAACTTTGTTTAATTTAATTTGTCTGTAACTTGACATTATTATTCTTTTTCAATAATGTTTTCGGAAAATAATACATATATATATATAATATATATATATACAAAACACTAATATTCATGATTTTAATTAGTGTAAATATCAACCACAATGGCATTTAATACCGAATTCTACCGTAGGAGTTAATTTCCATATGATATACTGTATATTCCCAAGGTAGAATTCTGTACACACGCACACACACATACACATACACATCGGAATTACGTTAAAAAAATCGGATAATTCTGATTGGCTACTGAGATCTACGTCAATCCAGGAGACGAACTTTTTGGAATAATAAATAAACACTATTTGCAATAAAGTTAAATCATTTTAGCGGTGTAACTTAATAGCAAATGACAACATACAGTAAGGACCAAAAAGAAGTAGCTAATGTAGATATAACAGCTTTATAAAAGCAACTATGAAAAAACAAGTTTCTATTGATTCTAATGTTTTGCTCTCTCTCTCTCTCTCTCTCTCTCTCTCTCTCTCTCTCTCTCTCTCTTTTTTGCCATATGTAGGAGCGGTCGACTCATTGCCTACACCATTCTAATGGCTGTATTGCAGAGGAATAAGTGAAACTGAAATATATATATATATATATATATATATGTATGTATGTATAATTCATGCATTTATCTTCAAGTTATTACACTAAACGCTACTTTAGAAAGATGAAGTCATTGAATTTAACGGAATGATTATAAGAATCTAATCTTAGTGATTTAACCGAGTTTAACCTATGAAAAAGTTAATATTAGTTCTAAATTATACAATTATGACAACTTGAAATAAAAAAAAAATAACGTGTGTGTGTTTCGAAAGGGGGGGGGTAGGGTTTCTAACCGCATTGAGGCACCGCCACTGGTAGGCCTAACCCGATGCCTATAGGCCTCATAAACAACATATGGTTTATACTGCCTCTCCCATACAGGGAGGGGGGTCCTTAATTGGGGTGTTATACACTAGTTCATTTTACACGCCTCTTCCAAACAAGCCGCCCTGAAGAGGAACCCCACACACACACACACACACACACACACATATATATATATATATATATATATATTTGACGTTGTTAGTAGTTTATATATGACATATCTGTTTTGACGTTGTTGCCTTTTTAGAATGATTTATTGTTAATTTGTTCTCTTCATTTATTTATTTCCTTATATCCTTTCCTCACTGGGCTATTTTTCCCTATTGGGGCCCCTGGGCTTATAGCATCTTGCTTTTCCAACTAGGGTTGTAGCTTGGATAATAATAATGATAATAATAATAATAATAATAATAACAATAATAATAACATATATATATATATATATATATATATACTATACACTTGTAGAACTCATAAATCAGTTTTCACATAGGCCTAAAAACTTCTTCACATTAATAATTCATGTAAGCCGTTTTTTCATTATCAGTACTTACAAAATACAATACTATAAACATATGAGCTCTAAAAAGAACTAAGGCCTACCAAAATTACTTAATTCTAAATGTATAAAATATATTTCTGTATATACGAAAAATAGCAGAAAAATTACTCGTTTTAAATAAATTACATTGATAAGATCAGTTCATAAATAATCATACTTGGAATAAAACTTCTATAGAAGCCTGTAATACTGAAGATCTTAAAGAAAAACCTTTTAAAATTCTTCGTATACTTCGCATCAACGTTTAGTTGAAATAGTTCGAGAATATCTACACGGGAAGTTCAAAAGTTCAAACTTGCAGCAATTGTTTTTATGTTGAACAGGCAGACACAAGTCTCTTTTTTAATAGTTTATATATGAAATATCTGTTTTGGTGTTGTTACTGATTTTAAAATATTTTCTTTTAATAGTTCATTACTTATATCGTTTATTTATTTCCTTATTTTCTTTCCTCAATGGGCTATTTTTCCCCATTGGAGCCCTTAGGCTTATAGCATCTTGCTTTTCCAACTAGGGTTGTAGCTTAGCTAATAATAATAATAATAATAATGATAATAATAATCATCATCATAATAAAAATAATAATAATAAGTGATAATAATAACCAGAATTATGGAGACGAGGTTGCAAGAAGTTAATACCAAGACTGGGTCTAACATATTCAAATATAACACAAATACTTCTCCAACCTTTAAAGATGCAAGCCAGCTGTTGAAGATACAACCACGTAACAACATCCAAGCACAGTATATGAGAAAAGTAAAGTTACAATCAATAAAAAAAAAGTTAATTATCAGACTAGTTAAACATCATTAATATCCTCGATCAAGTGTACTTATTTCTCTTCCTATTATTTTACTGGAGTTTCTATAATCTATATATAAAAGATCTAGTTTAATGCTGTTACAGTTCTTAAACTATTTACCATTATATTACGTCAAAAGGATGAAGATCTTAGATAGAGTAACAATAAAGGATATTCATTCATCACTGTGCTACCACGCCACACGTCATTATTTCAATGAGAACCACAAGATTACTATTACATATAAATACTATATCCCATTTAGCTAAACTCACTTATCTAACACAAAATGTAATGCTTAATATACCGCCAGCATTGTTCTTTACATTTTATTATTGTAGAGTACAGACATTACTTAAAATATGACATAATACAGGGCATAACCAAACGAAAATAATAAAAAACCTAAATGAAAAAAAAATATAATTTAATAACAAACAATTAATCAATAATTCACATTTTCCTATTCAACGCCAACTACCTTCCATTATAACGAAAAATTACTAATTATTTCAAACTCCGATGTAAGAGAGTAAATCATGTGCTGGTAACCACAATAAAATTTGTCATTCATAGCAATTGCAAAACTTTTGTATGCAGTCACAATTTGAATCAAAGCACAAAGTGAGGAAGGCAGGAAGATGGCGTAGCGTTTTGTGTCTTGCATATTTCCAAGCAGTGGCTCTTCTTATTATTATTATTATTATTTTAGCGGAAATGCTGAGAGAGAGAGAGAGAGAGAGAGAGAGAGAGAGAGAGAGAGAGAAAATTCGTAAAATGTTGTGAATAAAACGTATGAACCTAAAAAATCATCAGTAAGTTATAAGCCCATGGGCTTATAACATCCGGCTATTCAAACTAGAGTTTAAGTAGTAATAACAACAACAATAATAATAATAATAATAATAATAATAATAATAATAATAATAATAATAATAATAATTACAGGGATAGAGACTTATGGTTATCACGTTTCCTACAACAAAGGAGAGAGAGAGAGAGAGAGAGAGAGAGAGAGAGGAAGCAAATGCAAGCTTAGTAAATAGCAATATTGATAACATATCGAAAGTCC
>NW_027171885.1:0-5000 GCF_036898095.1 Palaemon carinicauda
TGCTGAGCACATCTTGTGAAGTTCTCCCGTGCGTGCAACTTTCCTAGCAGCCGCTACTTTAAAGTGATTCTTATATTACTTATATTATTTTTTACTTTTATTTTACTCTTATCGACTTAATTATAAGTGAATTCGACACCATGCCTAATAAAAGTGCGTTGGCCCTTCTTCTTCGCCTGTTGTCGATGTCGAAAATTGACGTGAATTTTCGGTAAGTTTTATGTGAATTTGGTGAGTTCTCTCTCTCTCTCTCTCTCTCCTCTCTCTCTCTCTCTCTCCTTATCACTTATAGATACACTTTATACTTCACTTAACGACAAAAGTACTACAATTAAGTTCTATAACAACCACTTTGTTTATACTGCAAAGGTTACTCTCTCTCTCTCTCTCTCTCATCTCTCTCTCTCTCTCTCCTTTATTTGTTTAGTAATTTATTACCTCAATATATATTTCCTGGAACATATAATCTACTCTGTTTCTCAAAGCGTAATGATTTAAAACCTGGTTAGCTACCCACCCACCATAGTGTGACTACCAACCAGGTGTATAATTCCCGGCACCTACTTTATTGCTTTCTACTCTAATTGCCCCTGTATCCAATCCCTTGAATGGCCATACCTGGCCCCAGCGCAGCAGAATAGGGTCATATAAATAAATAATGATAATGGGACTATATATATATATATATATATATGTGTGTGTGTGTGTGTGTGTATGTATCACTTAGGCCTAAATGTGGATCTTATAGGCCTACATGTATAATAATGTATCTGTTTCTGTGTTTTGTTTGTTATTGTTTTTATTGTTTTTTTTATTTGTTTTGTTTCTTTTATTTAAGATTTTCTTTCTTTCGTGTGTTTTGATTCCAATTTTTATTATAATTATTTTATTATTATTATTATTATTATTATTAAACCTGATTTGAATCTGAGGAAACTATAGGAAGAGAGATAAGTCTCTCTCCCTCTCTCTCTCTCTCTCTCTCTCTCTCTCTCTCTCTCTCTCCTTGATGGCGTACAACCATACATGAATATCTTTCCTTTGTTTGTGTTGGATTTATCTTTGTTTGTATCACATTTTCTTTGTTTGTATAATGTTTTGTTTTGTTTGTGTTTACAATGAATGACCTTTAGGGGGATGGAGTAGCACCATCAGTGGACTTCAAGCGGTGTACTGTAGGCGTTATTTGAATGACCTTTTGTCTTGTCCCTTTGATCCTTATAGCATGCACCCACTTTTTGACCTTTTAAATTATGGCCATTCTGTAATTCAATCTGTATGATTGCCCACTTTTTTGACCTTTTAACTTCATTATTCTGTAATTCAATCTGTATGATTGAAGGGCATTTGAGAGAGAGAGAGCGGAGGAGAGAGGATGAGAGAGAGAGAGCCTGTCTTCCTTTGTATCCAATTTTACAAAAAAAGTTGAAATTCGATATCAGTAGGAGAGAAAGAAACTATTGGAGAGAGAGAGAGAGAGAGAGAGAGGAGAGAGAGAGAGACCCCGTCTTTCTTTGTATCCAATTTTACAGAAAAGTTGAAATTCTATATCAGTAGAAGAGAAAGAACTATTGGAGAGAGAGAGAGAGAGAGAGAGTCCGTCTTCCTTTGTATCCAATTTTACAAAAAAAGTTGAAATTCGATATCAGTAGAAGAAAAAGAAATTATTGGAGAGAGAGAGAGAGCTCATCACATTGAAAACTACAATCTGTATCATATAACATTTTCTTAGATTTCTTGTGGGTTCACAGACTAGCTGGTCGAAGAAAAGGGCCTCGGTTAGATTTCGCCAGTTGTCTCTATCTTGAGCTTTTAAATCAACACTTCTCCATTCATCATCTACTTAACGCTTCATAGCCCTCAGCCACGTATGTCTAGGTCTTCCAACTCTCTCTAGTGTCTTGTGGAGCCCAGTTGAAAGTTTGGTGAACTAATCTCTCTTGGGAGAGTGCGAAGAGCATGACCAAACCATCTTCATCTGCCCCTCATCATGATCTCATCCACATATGGTACTCGAGTAATCTATCTTATAGATTCATTTCAAACCCTGTCCCTGCCATTTAATTCCCAATATCCTTCTGAGGGGTTTGCTCTCATATCTACTAAATCCTATTGGAGATTGTTTCATTGTCATACCATGACGTCATGTCCACGTACAGTAACACCGATCTCCACTAAACTGATATATTGCCTGATTCTTATATGTAATTTCAGGCGATTTGATTTCCAAATTTTTACTTAGCCCAGTCATTGTCTGAATTGCTTTTTTTCAGTCTCTCTCTCTCTCCTCTCTCTCCTCTCTCTCCTCTCTCTCTCTCTCTCCATTTTATTTTTGGCTCCGACGAAATTTCCTTCGGAACTATTGGGAAACAGGTTTCGTGGTATCATTTTTTCTATAGCATTTCCTGATAGTTCTTGGATCTCTCTCTCTCTCTCTTTCTCTCTTCTCTCTCTCTCGTCTCTCTCTCGCTCCTCTCTCTCTCTCTCTCTTATATGCTATTCAAATCAGCCTCTGTACATAGACTAGGCCTTCTATCTCTTTTAAGATCCAATTTTCCATTGAAACTTTTGCATTCACATCACCCAACACTACTTCACTTTTCCCCTTTCAAAAACATCTTTCGGGATATTTCTCTCTCTCTCTCTCTCTCTCTCTCGTCTCTCTCTCTCTCTCTCTCTTATATGCTATTCAATCAGCCTCTCTACATAGACTAGGCCTTCTATCTCTTTTAAGATACAATTTTCCATTGAAACTTTTACGTTCTCATCACCTAACACTACTTTCACTTTCCCCTTTCAAAAACATCTTGTCGGGATATTTCTCTCTCTCTCTCTCGCGTCTCTCTCCTCTCTCTCTCTCTCTCTCACACACATATGCCATTCAATCAGCCTCTCTACATAGACTAGTCCTTCTATCTCTTTTAAGATTCAATTTTCCATTGGAAACTTTTGCATTCACATCACCCAACACTACTTCACTTTCCCCGTTTTCAAAAACATCTTTCGGGATATCTCTCTCTCTCTCTCACTCTCCTCACTCTCTCTCCTCTCTCTCTCTCATATGCTATTCAATCAGCTTCTCTACATGGACTAGGCCTCCTATCTCTTTTAAGATCCAATTTTCCATTGAAACTTTTGTATTCACATCACCCAACACTACTTCACTTTCCCCTTTCAAAAACATTTTCGAATTTAACTATAAAATATCGTTAGATCCAACTACTAATTCATTTCTTCATATTTTTCCAATGTTTTACGAACCACTCAAAGAGCCCTAACAGTTAATACTAAAAAAACCGTCCATCAGTTATTCACAGTTCAGGCTCTACTCAATTAAGCTTTTATTTTCTTTGCCTTATATTAAACCCTTCGGTGTATAAAAGACTCTATCAACAACATCTCTCCAATTTGATCTTTTAATCTGTGATCCATTAATTAATTCATTTGGGTTTTTATAATAATTTTCATCTGGAACAATTTATATTTTGTATTTGTACTTTACTTCATCTTGAGTTTTACCTTTCTCTCTGGTCTTGAGTTTTTCTCTATCTCCCCTATTTGGTAAAGAAAAAGTGCCTGGAGAGAGAGAGAGAGGAGAGAGAGAGAGGGAGGAGAGGAGAGAGAGAGAGAGGTAATCTATTGTTACCTTACGGAGAGTCAAAGAAATTGACCACTTTTTTGGAAAGTTGTTTAATGAAAATAGCCTTGTGTTCAATTCTTGAATTATTATTATTATTATTATTATTGTTATTATTATTACTAGCGAAGCTACAACCCTAGTTGGAAAATCAAGATGCTATAAGCCCTTTAAGGGCTTCCAACAGGGTAAAATAGCCCAGTGAGGAAAGTAAATAAGTAAACAGTGAAAACAGCGTGCTCGAGTGTACCCTCAAACAAGAGAACTCTAACCCAAGACAGTGGAAGACCATGGTACAGAGGCTATGGCACTACCCAAGACTAGATCCTCCTGGACAATTCCATCCTGTTCGTAATACTATATATGCAGTTAATTCTAATAGCCAGGCCTTCTCCATCATGAGGCTCAATACTACACAGTATTCAAGAAGTTTTATTCCAGCTGTGACTAGGTTGTGGAATGATCTTCCTAATTGGGTACTTGAATCGGTTGAACTTGAAAAGTTCAAACTTGCGATAAATGTTTTTATGTTGAACAGGCTGACATGAGTCTTTTTATAGTATATATACGAAATGTGTTTTGATATTGTTTTTAGAATATTTGATTTTAATTGTTCATTACTTCTTATATCGTTTATTTATTTCCTTATTTCCTTTCCTCACTGGGCTGTTTTAAACCTGTAGAAGCCTTTGGGCTTATAGCATCTTGCTTTTCCAACAAGGGTTGTAACTTAGCTAGTAATAATAATAGTAATAATGATAATGATATTAATAATGGTTTGATTTTGGAGTGTCCTTCTCCTAGAAGAGCTGCTTACTGGCAGTTGTTTTAGATAGGAGAGTTGCTCTAGCGGGGGTATGCCCGCTACTGTCTCCAATTTCATGAAATTGACAATAGGACACACAATATATTTCCCAAGACTCAGGTCAAGGCTGCGACAGACATCATTTCGATGTCATTTGAATTGTCAGGAAAGAGACAAACCTGGCAACTAACGTCACTAATAATGACCCTAAATAAATTTCTCGATTCAACATCCAGACATCAGAACCAAACGAGGATTTATTTTTAATTTCATCCGAAGATACAATAATAACAAATGCATCCGTTTCTAGTCCACTGCAGGACAAAGGCCTCAGACATCCTTATTCGTGTCTGGGGTTTGGCCAGTTTTCATCACCGCGCTGGCTAGTGCAGGTTGGTGATGGTGGAGACTTTTGTCTAATGGCTCGCAGCAAACCAACCTAGTATAGGTGGCCCTGACTAGTACAGCTTTGCTGATCATGGCGATACACAAACCCTTTCACTGCGTTAAGGTATCCCTACTCAGATATGTATGAAGTTTTATATACTATATATATAC
>NW_027171885.1:7500-30000 GCF_036898095.1 Palaemon carinicauda
CCCCCTCTCTCTCTCTCTCTCTCTCTCTCTCTCTCTCTTCCTTCCTTCCTTCCTTTCCCTTTCTCTCTCTTCCTTCCTTCCCTCCTTCCTTCCTTCCTTCCACTTCCCTTCTCTCTCTCTCTCTCTCTTCCTTCCTTCTTTCCCCTTTCTCTCTCTTCCTTCCCTCCTTCCTTCCTTCCACTTCCCTTCTCTCTCTCTCTCTCTCTCTCTCTCTCTCTCTGAAGATACAACTTGACCTTATTTCTGAGTCTGTTTACATAGGAGATTACCTAAGGGTCAATTGTCTTCGTTCGTTAGCCTTTGCTTGAGGGTACACTCAGGCACACTATTCTGTCTCTTTTCTTATTTCTTTTTCCTCATTGGGCTGTTTTCCCTGTTGGAGTCCTTATAGTGTTCTTTTTTCTTATTTCCTTTCCTCACTGGGCTGTTTTCCCTGTTGGAGCCCTTAAGTGTTCTGTTTTCCTTTCCTCACTGGGCTGTTTCCCCTGTTGGAACACTTATAGTATTCTGTTTTCTTAATTCCTTTCCTTACTGGGCTGTTTTCCCTGTTGGTGCCATTATTCTGTAGTGTTTTGTTTTCTTATTTCCTGTCCTCATTGGGCTGTTTTCCCTGTTGGAGCACTTATAGTATTCTGTTTTCTTAATTCCTTTCTTCACTGGGCTGTTTTCCTTGGAGCCCTTAAGTGTTCTGTTTTCCTTTCCTCACTGGGCTGTTTTCCATGTTGGAGCCCTTATAGTGTTTTGTTTTTTATTTCCTTTCCTCACTGGGCCTTTTTCTCCCTGTTAGAGCTCTTATAGTGTTCTGTTTTCTTATTTTCTTTCCTCACTGGACTGTTTTCCCTGTTGGAGACCTTATAGTGTTTTGTTTTCTTATTTCCTGTCCTCACTGGGCTGTTTTCCGCGTTGGAGCCCTTATAACATTCTATCTGTTTCCTTATTTTCTTTCTTCACTGGGCTGTTGTGTCTGTCGGAGCTCCTATAGTATTCTACGTATTTCCCTTTTTCCTTTCCTCACCAGGCTGTTTTCTCCGTTGGAGACCTTCAAGTGTTCTTTTTTCATTTCCTCACTGGGCTTTTCTCCCTGTTGGAGGCCTTTTAGTGTTCTGTTTTCTTCTTTCCTTTCCTTACTGGGCTGTTTTCCCTGTTGGAGCACTTATACTGTAGTGTTCTGTTTTCTTATTTCCTTTCTTCACTGGGCTGTTTTCCCTATTAGAGCCCTTATAGTGTTTTGTTTTCTTATTTCCTTTCCTCACTGGGCTGTTTTCCCTGTTGGAGCCATTATAGTGTTTTGTTTTCTTATTTCCTTTCCCCACTGAGCTTTTTTTCTCCCTGTTGGAGACCTTATAGTGTTTTGTTGTCTTATTTCCTGTCCTAACTAGGCTGTTTTCTCCCTGGTGGGACCCTTATAGTGTTCTGTTTTCTTATTTCCTTTCCTCACTGGGCTATTTTCCTTGCTGTAGCCCCTATAGGGCGTATAGCATCCTGTTTTTCCAAGTAGGGTTGTAGCTTAGCTATTAATATTATTTTTATTTTGACTTTTGAATGTTCCCAAAATCTATATATTATATTGTATGTTCATTGACTATGGATTGTTGCAAGGACATCCAGATAACACACTTTTAAAACAAACATAAAAAATTACACTCTAAAATATCAAAAGGCAGACTGAAAACACACTGTCCTTCCACCATCAGCTGAAGGATTCTCTTGAAGGATTCTCCTCTGAGCCTAATGGAGTCCTGCAGGGTTATGGATCAGTGGTCTGGAAGGAATCCTCTTAATGGTGAGTCCATAGCGAGTGCTGGACACTGTAGGATTTGGTAAGAGGATTGAGGGATCCCTTCTTCATTTATGATTCATGCCCTGTGTCTTGTATGCTCGTGTGGCCATCAAGAATAGGTTTATGAGTCAGCGAAAACATTTGGGTTTTTGTAGACTATTGTAAACGTTCCTGTCTGGTGATCTGCTGGACTAGGGTTCAAGACCTGCTCAAACGATAGTTTTTTTTAAGTGTGTGCAACCTCACCATCCTTGTGAGCTAAGGATGAGGGGTTAGAAGGAGTCTATAGAGGTCATCAGCAGCCATTGCCTGGCCCTCCTTGGTGTTAGCTTGGGTTAGAAGGTCTTGGAAGTAGATCATATATATATATATATATATATATATATATATATATATATATATATATATATATATATATATATATATATATATATAGTCAGTCTCTATGACAATGTCACTGTCCCTTGCCTCTGCCATTCATGAGCTATCTTTAAACTTTTTAATAACCCCACCTGTCCTATATCCTCACGCAAACATTTTCAATATATTCTTTCTTTTTACGTCTCTCCTTCCTTTTTGTTCTTATCTTTCTTTCCTTTTGTAGGATGTTAGTAGAAACTGTGCTAACACATGGGTGAGAATGGTGGCCCCAAAAAAGGGTTATTTGAAGTGACGGGATTCTGTTTTGTAGTTTGAGGGTGAATGTTACAGTGAGTGCTTTGTTGTTTTTCTCTGCAGCCACCCTCTCTGAGAAGTGTCATTATTGTGTATATATATATATATATATATATATATATATATATATATATATATATATATATATATATATATATATATGTATGTGTATATATATATATATATATATATATGATATGTATATATGGTTGATGTACTATATATACAACAACAAATGCATCCGTTTCTAGTCCACTGCAGGACAAAGGCCTCAGACATGTCCCTCCACTCCTGTCTGTTTATGGTCCTTCTATGCCAGTCTACACCCGGAAAATTTCTTAGCCCGTCAGTTCATCATCTTCTCCTCCTTTTAATATATACAGTATCTCTCTCTCTCTCTCTCTCTCTCTCTCTCTCTCTCTCTCTCTCTCTCTCTCTCTCTCTCTCTCTAACACAATTACTTCCTTTATGAATATACCACAATTAACTAAATGACTTGATTCTGTCTCTTGTAATTAGATATTCAATTAACGTTTCCTGACATCAAACAGCCATTTCCTTAAATGTTAAACCTTTGCTTAAGGGCTTTACACAAGAGCAGTTGCCTTAAATGCTTTAAATCATGCTTTAAATCCCGAGTGGGGACATAGACTTAGGGTCTGGGTATGGGGTGGGGGGACTTGGTAGAACACCGTGTCGCACCCTTGGACGTCCCCCTCCCTGTCGCACCCCTGGACGTCCCCCTCCCTGTCGCACCCCTGGACGTCCCCCTCCCTGTCGCATGCCTGGACGTCCCCCTAAGGCCTCCTCATTGACACTTAGGTAATATCTGTTATTTGTTAGTATCTACTTTAAAAATGTCACTATCAATATTAGCATTTCCAGGTTTCCTGATATTATTATTTTTTCATGAGATAGAAAATCAACTGAAAATAAACTAATAAAAAGATTTAAATGAATAAATATTTGTTCAGATAAATGAGTGGTTTAAAAGGAGAGGAAGTAATAGATTGTACTCAAACAAGTTTCGAATGTTTCTTATATGTGTATGTAACCTCATCATTCTTTTAAGATAGGGAGGGAATGTGTCAGTTTTCAAATTATTTCAAGAATGTTTAAATTCCAGAGATCTATTTTTCTTAGAATCCGAGAGAAAGCCGAACCACCTAGAATTTATAATGCACCAATTTGTCTGGCACTAGAATCTTACCTCAATAATACTCAGACCAATTTATATTTAATTACCTTATAAGCTCATAATAGCAGCCACTTCCACCCCCTAAATAGCATACAACTTCCTGAGGCTGTGGATGTTACTTCTCAACTATTAGATGTAGCGAGAGACTTCTCACATATGAGGGTTGGGGGGGGGGATTACCCCATTTTACTACCTGGTAAACTTTTCCTCATAGCTAAGTAAACATTTCCAGCTATATTTTATGTTCCAGGAAAATTAAAGGAATACATTTCCAGGGATCTTTAGTGAATAGTTTCTCGAATTATTTATGAGGCTTGCTCTCATTTTTTATGAGCATTTTTTTTCTTTTTGTTTTTATTTATCTATACTTATATCTATCTGTCTATCACTTAGTTTTAATATTAGATGTAATTTTCTCGCCCATAGTTTCATTTGTATATTTGTTAACTTTAACACGACTAAGGACCAAGTATATAAGAGAAGAAATATCCAGACTTTCACCTCCCAAGCACGTCTTCACAGACTAGAACTCCAGGCATGACTCTTATGTCATTCATCTTTGTTTTTGCCAATCATGCTTTAAATCCCGAGTGGGGACATAGACGTAGGGTCTGGGTATGGGGGGGGGGGGACTTGGTAGGACACTCTGTCGCACTCTTGGACGTCTTCCCTGTCGCACCCCTGGACGTCCTCCTCCCTGTTGCACCCCTGGAGGTCCCCCTCCCTGTTGCATTCATGGACGTCCTCCCCCTCCCCCCCTGTCGCACCCCTGGACGTCCGTCTCCCTGTCGCATGCCTGGAGGTCCTCCTCCCTGTCGCATCCCTGGACGTCCTCCTCTCTGTTGCACCCCTGGATGGCCATCTCCCTGTCGCACCCCTGGACGTCTCCCTCCCTGTCGCATACCCTGGACGTCCTCCTCCCTGGTTTCCCCATCGTGTTGTCTGGTCCTCCGCCTCCGTGGGAAATGTTGCGTAATCCTCGTCCTGTTCTTTGTGTGTGTTCATTCGCCTTCGTCGTCTGGATCCTCAGAGTCTCTTAGAGTTTTTGTCAAGTTTATTGGAATCCTTTCCTTTGCAGGTTGTGGGTTATTTCCGTTGTGCAATTTTGGGCTGGGTTCTCGGCAGTATTTTTCTTATTGGATGTGGTTTTGTATTTACTTTTCATTGATTTTTCTGTTTTGTTCGTTGTTTTATTTTGTCTTAATCTTTATCTATGTTATTGGCATATTTTCCTAACATTCTTTTATCCTTTTTATTATCTTTTGTTGGCAGGAAATTATATTTTTCCTTCGCAAATTTCTATCTGGTTCAATTATTTTGGTATTTTTGTAATAACTGGCTATTATTACTTATTTGTTAACATTTTATCAAGTCTAATATACATTTTCTAGAAATTATTTCTCAAGAAGTTTACTTTTAACTAATTGATATTTTATAGTCTTTAAAATATCTATAAGAATATCATGAATTTCAAGCGAGTACCACTTCAATCTAATTCATGTGGTACACTAAACACGACTGAATGGCCTCCTTATCCCTAACACCAGATCAAACACCCAAAAAAATAGATGCCGTTAATAGACACATGGCAACCCGGACGGCGTAAAGCGAAAACTTGAGTCGACGTTTTCAAGAAAATCTCTTTCGGTATCGATTAAAGGAAGCTGTTAACTCCAAGGTGGCAGTTTTCACGACAATGCGCCTGATTAAGTAAGATTTCCGCCTGAGTAAGATTTTCTATCGGCCTGAAATTTTCCTCCTAGAAACTGGCAACACCGCATGGTGTAGATATCGCTGAGTCAGCTTGGCGGGCTTTTGAAGGGATGTTCGTGGGTGGAATTTACTTCCACCGGAATATTTTCAAATGAAGTGGCAGGGTTCTGCTGCTGTTTTTTTTGTTTATTTTGTTTTTTTTATCTATCATTTTATTTGCATCTTGAGAAGGTGACAGGTTCCCAAAAATGCATGGCAGGTCCTTTAGATATTTTTTTTAATTGGGTGTGTTATTTACGTCTTGAAAAATAATTTTGATTATATATCCTGGAACAATTTCAAGGGAAGTGGCAGGTTACTTTTTATTTATTGCAGATTTTTTCTAATTTTTCATTATATATTTACAGGTTTTCCTTATATAATTTCCCACTCCCTTTGTCTGGCTCTTGTCTCTTTACCGACTGTATTGTGTATTTGATTGCAACCGCAGCTATAGAAAATGTAATCTTGAGGGGAAACTGAAGAATTCAATGATACGAGTATTTCCCAGTTGGAAATAATATAATGGTTTTCATTTCCGTGTTCTTTCCACCTTCAAAGGTATCAGTTTCATCCTGGTCACTCAAGAATAACGACAAATTTCTCTTTCAAGTTACGTCGGTTCCATTTGGGATTAGAAAAAGATGGTGCATTCCACCTTCAAAGGTATCAGTTTCATCCTGGTCAGTAAGGATAATGACTAGTCTATCTTTCAAGTTACGTCAGTCCCATTTGGGATTAGAAAAAGATGGTGCAAACTGTAAAGGAAGACTTCGGTTGCGTCGAGTAGGTGTGTAACTTTAGCTGCTGAGAAATTATACTTTGATATGATTTAGTTGGATGTTAGGTGATAAACTTTTATGTAAGTTAGGTGCATGAGTTCGATTCCCAAGAGAGCAGGCCTGTATTGTAAGGTAGCCTATGTTCATGACGTGGTTTTTGGTAGATAACTTAGGTGCCTACATTACCTACTTTGGAGAAAGTTAGGTACAGGATTTTGGTTCCTGGAAGGAGAATTTTACAGTAAGTTAGGTTCATGTCTTTGGTATCTTGAAACATTAGTAGGAGGTTTGAAATTTTGTATTTTAGCTACAGAGCAGAAAGTTTAGTGTAACTTAGATCAAAGATTTTCGTTGTACTAAAGGAAAAATGGGAATCGGAACTTGAAGAATTTGGTTGATTAAAAGTCTAATTTTAGTGTATATTGATTATTTTGCAGAATGGAAGTAGATTTACGTTAAGGGTAAATTTTCTATGAATTTTTATACCAGGATAATTTAAAGATTTAATTTTGACAAAATATAAACTCTCGAGATTTGATTAAAGATTTTGGTCATGTAATAAGAAAATTTCATAAAATCTTAAATTGTAGAGTCTATGTTCATTAGACTGTGAAGCTTACAGTAGTTAATGTCCATGATTTTTTATGTAAGAAAGGATAGTGTAAATCACATATTTGACCATAGAGAAATGTATAACAGGCTAGGCTAGAATGGCAGGTCACCCCGGTGGTAGGTAAGCTTTATTCTAGAGTAGGAAGATGGTTTTTGCCGTTTGTAATTGGCTGGGACGAAGGATATTGATGCGTCACATTATAATGATTCAACGCTTACATAAATGATCAGTGAACAAGCTAAGAGAAGGGAGAACTACATTGGCCCAAGATTCCCCTAGCCCCGTATAAACAAGAATAGTCTAGTTCTGGTTCCTTACCTGGGACATCTATCCAGCCGCGATGCGTGACGTGAACGCCGTACCGGAAGATTTCGAGTAGGTGAGGGTTCCAGAAAGCCATTACAAATTTAGTATAGATTTCATGGTAGAGAATAGACTTCAATACCAATGATTCTATGACTTGGTTATCTGATTAGGATGCTAAGCTACATCTGATGTGTTTGGCAGCTGGCCGGGTGATAGAAAAGAAGCGAGTCATGATGTTTTCACCTCAGTTAGAAGGAAGTACTGTATGGCACATGAAGTGTCACTCCTTCCAGGGGAACTAATAGTGGCACTTTTTCTGGATAACCTGACTTGAAACATTTGGATTCAAAAGGACCAGATTGTGGAGTGATTTCAGGAAGTTGAATTGGTGGAACTTGAAGAGGTCAGACTCGCAACGAATTTTTTTATGTTGAACAGACTTACATAAATCTCTTCATAGTTTATTTATGAACTATCTGTTTTAATGGTGTTACTGTTCTTAATTGAAATATTTTATATTAGCTCCTCATTACTTTTTTCGTAGTTTGTTTTATATTTCCTTTCCCCAATGGGGTATTTTTCCCTGCTAAAGCCCTTGGGCTTATAGCATCCTGCTTGAGGGTACACTCGAGCACAATGTTCTGTCTTGTTTCTCTTCCTCTTGTTTTGTTGGGAAGTTTTTATAGTTTATTTAGGAGATATTTATTTTAATGTTGTTTCTCTTAAAAATTTACCTCTTGTTTCCTTTCCTCACTGGGCTATTTTCCCTGTTAGATTTATGTTAAGGGTAAATTTTCTATGAATTTTTATATCAGGATAATTTAAAGATTTAAGATGGACAAAATATAAACTCTCGAGATTTGATTAAAGATTTTGGTCATGTAATAAGAAAATTTCATAAAATCTTAAATTGTAGAGTCTATGTTCATTAGACTGTGAAGCTTACAGTAGTTGATGTCCATGATTTTTTATGCAAGAAAGTCAAGGATAGTGTAAATCACATATTTGACCATAGAGAAATAAATAGCAGGTTAGGTTAGAATTACAGGTCACTCTGGGGTAGGTAAGCTTTATTCTAGAGTAGGTTGGTGGTTTTTGCCGTTTGTAATTGGCTTGGACGAAGGATATTGTTGCGTCACATGTGATGATTCAACGCTTACATAAATGATCAGTGAACAAGCTAAGAGAAGGAGGAACTACATTGGCTCAATATTCTCCTAGCCCTGTATGAACAGGAATAGTCTAGTTGATGGTTTTTGCTTTTTGTAATTGGCTGGGACGAAGGATATTGTTGCGTCACATGTGATGATTCAACGCTTACATAAATGATCAGTGAACAAGCTAAGAGAAGGGAGAACTACATTGGCTCAAGATTACCCTAGCCCTGTATGGGCAGGAATAGTCTAGCTCAGTGGTTCCCAAACTATCTTACTAGGTGATGGTTTTTGCAGTTTGTAATTGGCTTGGACAAGGGACATGGTTGTGTTATATTCGAATTATCTAACGCTTACATACATGATCAGTGAACAAGCTAAGAGAAGGAAGAACTACATTGGCCCAAGATTCCCCTAGCCCCGTATGGACAAGAATAGTCTAGTTATGGATCCTTACCTGGGACATCTATCCAGCCGCGAGGCGTGACGTGAACGTCGTAACGGAAGATTGCGAGTATGTGAGGGTTCCGGAAAGCCATTACAAATTTAGTATAAATTTGATGGCAGAGAATAGACTTCAATACCAATGATTCTATGACTTGGTTATCTGATTAGGATGCTAAGCTACATCTGATGTGTTTGGCAGCTGGGGGGAGGGGGGGGTGATAGGAAAGAAGCGAGTCGCGATGTTTTCACATCAATTAGAAGGAAGTTTTAGCCAATACACAAATACATATACCAAGTAACTGACACAGAATCCGAATGAATAGGAAGTTCTACTTTTTTTTTTACAATCAAAAGATAACGGGATATCTGTAGTGAATGTCTACCACTAAGGTGATGGTAATCTTTGCAAATATCATCGAAAGGTTTACCATAATACCGTTGAATTTTATTTACAGATAACTATAAGTAACATGAAATGGTAGTAATGGTTATAATTTTAATTATAATTTGAAGAAACTATTATTTTTAAGTATATTATATATTTATATATATATATATATATATATATATATATATATATATATATATATATATATATATATATATATATATATATCCCCTGTGTGCACAATAGTAAGTATATTCAGAGTTTTAGAGACCTGATTTATTATAATGTTATACTATATATATATATATATATATATATATATATATATATATATATATATATATATATATATATATGTGTGTGTGTGTGTGTATATACATATATTTCCCTTGTGTGCACAAAAGTAAGTGTATTAAGAGTTTTAGAGACCTGATTTATTATAATGTTATACTTTGTCTTCAATAAATTCATGTATCGTTAAAATGCGAAAAAGGGTATTTAATCTAAACACGAAGAGATAGTATATAAAGTTACTAAATGGTTAAAGAGAGTTGAAATCTTTTTAAAATCGGTAGGTTAAATGGTAAACTGTTCATACGAATCAGACATCTTAGACTTAAAACGAAGACTGGATCGAAATTGCTAAATTGCTTGGAAAATAAATGTAAATTATGTATGTATGTGTTGATGTGCTGTGAGATGTTGAATGTAGCTGTATACTTCCCTTTTGGCACTTGTGGTTAATGAAGTCACCTCTTAAATTGGTCACACTTTCTGTACACTTGAGCTTTTTCATGTTCGTTTTCTCATTGTCATATTTCCCTTTATTTATTTTTCCATACATTCTTCTTTCAATCCTTATATCCTTAACCAATCTTTCAAATTTCCCATATATTCTCTTCTTTCTCCTTCATATTCCTAGTTATATATTTCTTGTTCTTTCTCCTTCATATTCCTAGTTATATATTCTCTGTTCTCACTCCTTCACATTCCTAGTTATATATTTCTTGCTCTTTCTCCTTCATATTCCTAGTTATATATTCCTTGTTCTTTCTCCTTCATATTCCTAGTTATATATTCTCTGTTCTCACTCCTTCATATTCCTAGTTATATATTCCTTGTTCTTTCTCCTTCATATTCCTAGTTATATATTCTCTGTTCTCACTCCTTCATATTCCTAGTTATATATTCTCTGTTCTTTCTCCTTCCTATTCCTAATTATATATTCTCTGTTCTCACTCCTTCATATTCCTAGTTATATATTCCTTGTTCTTTCTCCTTCATATTCCTAGTTATATATTCCTTGTTCTTTCTCCTTCATATTCCTAATTATATATTCTCTGTTCTCACTCCTTCATATTCCTAGTTATATATTCCTTGTTCTTTCTCCTTCATATTCCTAGTTATATATTCCTTGTTCTTTCTCCTTCATATTCCTAGTTATATATTCTCTGTTCTCACTCCTTCATATTCCTAGTTATATATTCCTTGTTCTTTCTCCTTCATATTCCTAGTTATATATTCTCTGTTCTCACTCCTTCATATTCCTAGTTATATATTCTCTGTTCTTTCTCCTTCCTATTCCTAATTATATATTCTCTGTTCTCACTCCTTCATATTCCTAGTTATATATTCCTTGTTCTTTCTCCTTCATATTCCTAGTTATATATTCCTTGTTCTTTCTCCTTCATATTCCTAATTATATATTCTCTGTTCTCACTCCTTCATATTCCTAGTTATATATTCCTTGTTCTTTCTCCTTCATATTCCTAGTTATATATTCCTTGTTCTTTCTCCTTCATATTCCTAGTTATATATTCTCTGTTCTTTTTCCTTCATATTCCTAGTTATATATTCTCTGTTCTCACTCCTTCATATTCCTAGTTATATATTCTCTGTTCTTTCTCCTTCCTATTCCTAATTATATATTCTCTGTTCTCACTCCTTCATATTCCTAGTTATATATTCCTTGTTCTTTCTCCTTCATATTCCTAGTTATATATTCCTTGTTCTTTCTCCTTCATATTCCTAATTATATATTCTCTGTTCTCACTCCTTCATATTCCTAGTTATATATTCCTTGTTCTTTCTCCTTCATATTCCTAGTTATATATTCCTTGTTCTTTCTCCTTCATATTCCTAGTTATATATTCTCTGTTCTCACTCCTTCATATTCCTAGTTATATATTCTCTGTTCTTTCTCCTTCATATTCCTAGTTATATATTCCTTGTTCTTTCTCCTTCATATTCCTAGTTATATATTCTCTGTTCTTTCTCCTTCATATTCCTAGTTATATATTCTCTGTTCTTTCTCCTTCATATTCCTAGTTATATATTCCTTGTTCTTTCTCCTTCATATTCCTAGTTATATATTCTCTGTTCTCACTCCTTCATATTCCTAGTTATATATTCTCTGTTCTTTCTCCTTCATATTCCTAGTTATATATTCCTTGTTCTTTCTCCTTCATATTCCTAGTTATATATTCTCTGTTCTTTCTCCTTCATATTCCTAATTATATATTCTCTGTTCTCACTCCTTCATATTCCTAGTTATATATTCCTTGTTCTTTCTCCTTCATATTCCTAGTTATATATTCCTTGTTCTTTCTCCTTCATATTCCTAGTTATATATTCTCTGTTCTTTTTCCTTCATATTCCTAGTTATATATTCTCTGTTCTCACTCCTTCATATTCCTAGTTATATATTCTCTGTTCTCACTCCTTTATATTCCTAGTTATATATTCTCTGTTCTCACTCCTTCATATTCCTAGTTATATATTCTCTGTTCTTTCTCCTTCATATTCCTAGTTATATATTCCTTGTTCTTTCTCCTTCATATTCCTAATTATATATTCTCTGTTCTCACTCCTTCATATTCCTAGTTATATATTCCTTGTTCTTTCTCCTTCATATTCCTAGTTATATATTCTCTGTTCTTTCTCCTTCATATTCCTAGTTATATATTCTCTGTTCTTTCTCCTTCCTATTCCTAATTATATATTCTCTGTTCTCACTCCTTCATATTCCTAGTTATATATTCCTTGTTCTTTCTCCTTCTTATTCCTAGTTATATATTCTCTGTTCTCACTCCTTCATATTCCTAGTTATATATTCTCTGTTCTTTCTCCTTCCTATTCCTAATTATATATTCTCTGTTCTCACTCCTTCATATTCCTAGTTATATATTCCTTGTTCTTTCTCCTTCATATTCCTAGTTATATATTCTCTGTTCTCACTCCTTCATATTCCTAGTTATATATTCTCTGTTCTTTCTCCTTCCTATTCCTAGTTATATATGCTCTGATCTCTCTCCTTTCTATTCTATTCTAACTTAACATTTTCCCATTTCTTTTTATTTACATAAGATGATATCGGCAAAGGGATATAAATGAATGAAAAAACTGCATTATTTAAAAGTGATTTTTATAATAAAATACTGTAAAAAAAACTCTCTAGCATAAACAATCATAAAACCGGACAGTTCCAACGAAAACTATAGACCTCTGGATTTAATTTTTCGTCTTATCATTTAATGGTAAGATGGCTGAGGCTTGTAAGATGGCTGGGGGTGGTAAGCCTGGGGCTTGAAGGTGATGGGGGGTCCGTACTCGTGGGGGTACTGGAATATATACAAATCGTAATTAATCACTGATAAATAACTGATAGATTTGGGTTAGAGTTCTCTTGCTTGAGGGTACACTCGAGCACACTATTCTATCTTATTTCTCTTCCTCTTCTTTTGGGGGTTAAAGTTTTTATAGTTTATACAGGAGATATTTATTTTAATGTTGTTACTGTTCCTAGAATATTTTATTTTTCCTTGTTTCCTTTCCTCACTGGGCTATATTTCCCTGTTGGAGCCCCTGGGCTTATAGCATCCTGCTTTTCTAACTAGGGTTGTAGCATAGCTAATAATAATAATAATAATAATAATAATAATAATAATAATATTGACCAAACAACAAAGATGTGTGTTTCTGTTCAAATAATAAGGTCCCTGACACACAAGCTTTTCATAATAAGAGATAATCTTTTTTTCTCTCCTGTTGAAATCCTTTTGAGAGACTAAGATTTCAGTCTTCCTTTCCTGAGAAGAATTTAGTTTTTATAAAAGAAGATGAAAAGTTTATAAAACCAAATTTCACATGAAGCATTGCTTCTTATGCATTGTGTAAATATTGTGTAAACATTTACTGTTTATTTTTAGTGTATAATGAATAATGTTCAACTGGAGGGGAGCTGTTATTATTCATTTGAAGGAAGAGGTTATTCAGAGGTCTGTGTTTACAAGGACACACCAGATTGGGGGATCTGAGCTGTCTTCTCCTCTGACTGTTTGACAATGGCTGTCATTTAGGTTTGATTGCGTCTGTCTTGGGTGGCTTTGTTTTTTTTCTGCTATCTATCTGTCTGTCTGTCTGTCTATCTATGTATCTATCTGTTTATCTATCTATGGATGTATTCTTATGTATGTAAATATATATACTGTATACTGTACACGTATACATACACTTAGATATATGAAATTATATAGATATATATCCTTATATATAGATAAATATATATATATATATATATATATATATACACACACATATATATATACATATAAATGTATGTATGCATAATATATTTATATACATATATAAATGTATTTAGCTATATATACTTCCTATATACAGTATATATACAGTATGTATATATATATGTATATATATATGTATATATATATGTAGCCTATATATATATATATATATATATATATATATATATATATATATATATATATATATATATATATATATATGTTTGTATGTATTTATGTATGTATAAATACATAGATAAACTGGATTTAACCCTGCCTCTTACACTTAAAAATTTGTCTTAAAAAAACCGGTAAAAAATCCCTGAATGAATATTGCTAGGCATTTACCGTTATAAAAACGGATATATTGACGTAAAGGAGTCATATTACGGTCACCAACCCTTAAAAGATAATAACAAAGAGTAAAAATTACTGAAATACGGCTTAGAACAGTTTATTTTCATAGAGAATTTTTAAACTGTGTTTGCTAAAGGGTTCTTTAGCTAACTCAGAAATACTCTTAGATAAAGAAACATTACTAATATACAGATGGCTGTAAAAAGTCTTTCTAGTTTTAGTAGTGTTTCTCCTAACCTGCTAATCGGTGGTTTTCTTAACCACTCTTTTCTTTCACCTGTTCTTTTATGTCCCTTTTTTATTTTTTATATGTCTGTTCCATTGGTTTATAAGTCTCTAATCTTAAGGTTCTCTTCTTCTTCTTCTTCTTCTTATGTCCTCTTTTATTCCATCTATGTCTATTATATCTTCCATCCACTGTATAATATTAAGATTTTCTTCTTCCTCTTCTTCTTCTTCTTATGTACTCTTTTATTCCATCTTTATCTATTATATATTCCATCCACTGTATAATACAGTAACAACAACAAATACAGCCGTTTTTAGACCACCGCAGGACAGAGGCCTCAGACATGGCAATTCATGTCTGCGGTTTGCCCAAACTCCAACACCACGCTGGTCAGTGTGGATTGATGATGGTGTGGGATTTTCGCCTGATCGCTCACAGCAAACCAACCTAGTATGAGTATCCCTGACTAGTACAGCTTTGTTGATCATAGCAATACACAAAAAATCATCACGTTAAGGTAGCCCCAATCAGAAAGGGGCATAACACATTACCAGCTATTATATTATTATATGTATTCACTTTCATGCATAGCTTCGAGCCAGTCTGGGACAGAAAAATTGGCTTTCCTTAGGCTTATATTCTTAATAACATGTATCTTAGGAATATAATATCTTAGTCCATAGGTTATTGTGTCTGGAATCGTTTTTTTTTCTTTTGGTTTGTCCAATGATTTTGAGTAAAATGTTCATACAAATTCGATCAAAAGCATTTTCTGAAATTATCTATTATTTAACTATTATTTCTAAGAAACATTACTGGATCCTTCTCTCTAGTTACGGTTCATTTTCCCTTTGCCCAACACATACACCGAATAGTCTGCCCTATTCCTTACACATTCTCTTCTGTTCTCGTACACCTGACAACACTGAGATTACCAAACAGTTCTTCTTACTGCACTGTAATTGTTCAATGGCAACTTTCCTCTTGCTAAGGGTAGAAGAGACTCTTTAGCTATGATAAGCAGCTCTTTTAGGAGAAGGACTCTCCGAAATCAAACCATTGTTCTCTAATCTTGGATAGTGCCATAGCCTCTGTACCATGGTCTTCCCCTGTTTTGGGTTAGAGTTCTCTTGCTTGAGGGTACACTTTGGCACATTATTCTATCTTATTTCTCTTCCCATTATTTTGTTTAAGTTTTTATAGTTTGTATAGGAGATATTTCTTTTAATCTCTTTGTTCTTCTTAAAATATTTTCTTTTTCTTTGTTTCCTTTCCTCACTGAGCTATTTTCCCTGTTGGAGCCACTGGGCTTATAGCATCCTGCTCTTCCAATTAGGGTTGTAGCTTAGCAAGTAATAATAATAATAATAATAATAATAATAATAAAGGATTTTGTGCATCGTCATGATCAGCAAAGCTTTATTAGTCAGGGACACCCATACTAGGTTGGCTTGCTCTGAGCGGTCACACAGAAGTCTCCCACCATTACCAATCCGCAGTAGGCCATAGTGATGAAAATTGGCCAAACCCCTGATATGAATAATGACTTGTCTGAGGCTTTTGTCCAGCAGTGGACCAGAAATGGCTGCATTTGTTGATGTTATAGTTGTCGTTGTGTGTGTATATATATATATATATATATATATATATATATATATATATATATATATATATATATATATATATATATACACACACATATGTATACATATGTATGTATGTATGTATGTATAAAGTATATACTTATACATGAAGAATCTGGTTCTAACTCCCAATTTTTTTTTCTTGGACCCGAGATAGCAGAGTCTGCCTCATAAATTTTTGATAGAGGAACACGGGGCCAATTCCTGCTTGGAATATTTCTAAAAAAAGGAATACAGATACAACTTGCTGCCATATGGTGGGTTTGGAATATTCGACACTTCTGTTTGGGATTTTCAGACGAGAGTTTGGAATATTCGACACTTCTGTTTGGAATTTTTAGACGAATTCTGGGATCTTTTGAAGTTTCTTGTCTGCAAATAAGTCTTTCTGAAAAGAATTGGATTTGTGGATGTGAATTTTTTTTTTTTCTGTGGTTGGATCCCTTCCCTTCCATCCCCCCCCCCCTTTCCCTCCATTCCCCCCTTCCTTTCACCCTACCCCCCATCGCCTTGTATGACTTCTACATCTCTCTCTCTCTCTCTCTCTCTCTCTCTCTCTCTCTCTCTCTCTCTCTCAACCATGTATTACTACTCCCTTGGTTTATATACTGCATATATATATATGTATATATATATATATATATATATATATATATATTTATATATATATATATATATATATATATATACATATTTATATAAATAATATATATATATACATATATATAAATAATATATATATATACATATATATAAATAATATATATATACATATATATATAAATTTATATATACACATGTATATGTATGTATATGTATATACAGTATATATATATATATATATATATATATATATATATATATATATATATATATATATATATATATACACACATTATATATATATATATATATATATATATATATATATATATATATATACAGTATATCTTTCCTTTTCACGCTGAGCGGTATTGGTATTGCCAGACGTATGAGTACTCGATCTGCCACTGTCCGTCTGGTAAGAGGGAGAGGGAGTAGACATACCCTGGTGAGTGGTTACCCCGAGTTAGTTAGGAAAGTAGGGGTTTATGAAGGGTTGAAATCTATGTGCGCGTGCGTGCGTAACTATGTATGTATTTATGACGGGCCGCGTACACTAGTGTGTATATATATACTTATGTATATATATACTTTATATAATCTGCCCTTTATCATAACTTGTTGCCCTGAAATCACAATGTTTCAACTTCAGTTACATTTTTCTTTTTTGCTGTTGAATTCCTCTTGTCATCATTAGCAAGTTTCTGTCACATCCGAAGTCTGTTTGTTCCCCCAGATCTTCTTCTGTCATTTTTTATTTAGACGTCTTCTTTGACCTTCTGAAGTTCTGTCTCTTCTCTCTTGTGTGAGAGATGGTTCTGCTTTGATTTTATTATCTGTCTCACTTTATCTCTCTTCTGTCTCTTTCTCTATCTCTCATTTTATCTCTTTTTTGTCATTTTCTCTATTTCCTCATCTCTTCTGTCCCTCTCTATCTCTCATTTTATCTCTCTTCCGTCCTTTTCTCTATTTCTTTCCTTATCTCTTCTGTCCCTTTCTGTCTCTTTCACTTTATCTCTTCTGTCCCTTTTATTTTTTCTCTCTCCTGTTCTTTTCTCTCTCTTCTGTTCTTTTCTCTCTCATTTACCATTTCTTTTCTGTCCCATCTTCTCTCTCTCTCTCTCTCTCTCTTTCTCTCTCTCTCTCTCTCAGACTGAAATACTTTATTGATGTTTTATTTATAAGTAACGTTACAAGTTCACAACAAAGTCTCTCTCTCTCTCTCTCTCTCTCTCTCTCTCTCTCTCTCTCTCTCTCTCTCTCTCTCTTTCTGTTCTTATCCTACCTCTGTCACTTACTAAACTTGCTTACCTCACTATATTTCTCTCTTTACATCTCTATCTCTCTCCATTTCACCCCATCTTTATTCTGAATTCTTTCTCTTATAATATTATCCAATTCCCTCAATTCTTTATTCCTTGTTTCTGAACATTGTCTTTTTAACATCTTTCAAACTTGAAAGTCACATTATGTTAATTTCAGTTTTCTAACTTATAATATATTACTTTCCACTGTTAACATCCCTGACTCGCAATCCAATGGTCTGGTGTTCGAGCCCCGCTCGCAGCCTACATCCCTGACTCGCAATCCGCTGGTCTGGTGTTCGAGCCCCGCTCGCAGCCTACATCCCTGACTCGCAATCCGCTGGTCTGGTGTTCGAGCCCCGCTCGCAGCCTACATCCCCTACTCGCAATCCGCTGGTCCGGTGTTCGAGCCCCGCTCGCAGCCTACATCCCTGACTCGCAATCCAATGGTCTGGTGTTCGAGCCCCGCTCGCAGCCTACATCCCTGACTCGCAATCCAATGGTCTGGTGTTCGAGCCCCGCTCGCAGCCTACATCCCTGACTCGCAATCCGCTGGTCTGGTGTTCGAGCCCCGCTCGCAGCCTAATGGTTTCCATGAGTGTCCACATTCTTACTATCCTCTTGGGCTAGGGTTGGAGGTGTGACAAATTTATTTTGTTCTATTTCAATATGTTAATTTATTAGTGTCTTTATTAGTGTAGGCGACCCGTCAAAAATAACGTCAGAATATTTAGATAGATATGCACACAGATTTAACCCTTCCCACCCCCTCCCTCTTTCTTAACTCTGGCACAGAAGTTTTGGCAATTTGTGGGAGGTTTTGGTTTCCGAGTGTACCACTTGGGCTACCCTATCTCACCAGGGTAAGACTACTCTCTCCCCCCGAGGGAAGGGAGAGACGGACTAGTCATACGTTTGGCAATTTCGCTTAGAGTGGCAGGAAATATATATATGTATATATCAAAAGGCAGACTGGAAGCACACTGTCCTTCCACCAATAGCTGAAGGATTCTCTTGAAGGATTCCCCTCTGAGCCTAATGGAGTCCTGCAGGGTTATGGATCAGTGGTCTGGAAGGAATCCTCTTAATGGCGAGTCCATAGCCAGTCCTGGACACTGTAGGATTTGGTAAGAGGATTGAGGGATCCCTTCTTCATTTATGATTCATGCCCTGTCTCTTGTATGCTCGTGTGGCCATCAACAAGGTGTCTTGAAAATAGGTTTATGAGTAAGTAAAAACATTTGGGTTTTTGTAGCCTATTGTAAACGTTCCTGTCTGGTGATCTGCTGGACTAGGGTTCAAGACCTGCTCAAACGATAGTTTTTTACAGTGTCTACAACCTCACCATCCTTGTGAGCTAAGGATGAGGGGTTAGGGGGAGTCTATGGAAGTCATCAGCAGCCATTGCCTGGCCCTCCTTGGTGTTAGCTTGGGTTAGAAGGTCTTGGAAGTAGATCATATACTGTATATATATATATATATATATATATATATATATATATATATATATATATAGATATATATATCTATATATATATATATATATATATATATATATATATATATATATATATATATATATATATATATATAGTCAGTCTCTATGACAATGTCACTGTCCCTTGCCTCTGCCATTCATGAGCTATCTTTAAACCTGTACTATATCCTCACGCAAACATTTTCAATATATTCTTTCTTTTTACGTCTCTCCTTCCTTTTCGTTTTTATCTTTCTTTCCTTCTGTTGGATGATAGTAGAAACTGTGGTAACACAGGGGTGAGAAGGGTGGCCCCAAAAAGGGTTATTTGAAGTGACGGGATTCTGTTTTGTAGTTCGAGGATGAATGTTGCAGTGAGTGTTTTGTTGTTTTACTCTGCAGCCACCCTCTGGGAGGAGAAAGTTCATCGTTATGTATATATATGATATGTATATATGGTTGATGTACTATATATAAAACAACAAATGCATCCGTTTCTAGTCCACTGCAGGACAAAGGCCTCAGACATGTCTTTCCACTCTTGTCTGTTTATGGTCCTTCTATGCCAGTCTATAACCGTAAAATTTCTTAGCCCGACAGTTCATCGTCTTCTCTTCCTTTTAATATATACAGTATCTCTCTCTCTCTCTCTCTCTCTCTCTCTCTCTCTCTCTCTCTCTCTCTCTCTCTCAATTACTTCCTTTATGAATATACCACAATTAACTAAATGACTTGATTCTGTCTCTTGTAAATGGATATTCAATTAACGTTTCCTGACATCGAACAGCCATTTCCATAAATGTTAAACCTTTGCTTAAGGGCTTTACACAAGAGCAGTTGCCTTAAATGCTTTAAATCATGCTTTAAATCCCGAGTGGGGACATAGACGTAAGGTCTGGGTATGGGGTGGGGGGACTTGGTAGAATACCGTGTCGCACCCTTGGACGTCCCCCTCCCTGTCGCATGCCTGGACGTCCCCCTAAGGCCTCCTCCTTAACACCTAGGTAATATCTGTTAGTGTTTATATCTACTTTAAAAATGTCACTATCAATATTAGCATTTCCAGGTTTCCTGATATTGTTATTTTTTCATGAGAGAAAATCAAATGAAAATAAACTAATAAAAACATTTAAATGAATAAATCTTTGTTCAGATAAATGAATAGATTTAAAGGAGAGGAAGTAATAGATTGTACTCAAATTTCAAATGTTTCTTATATGTGTATGTAACCTCATCATTCTTTTAAGATAGGGAGGGAATGTGTCAATTTTCAATTTATTTCAAGAATGTTTAAGTTTCAAAGAGTTCTTTTTATCTAAGAATCTGAGAAAAAGCTAAACCATCTAGAATTTATAATGCACCAATTTGTCTGGCAATAAAATCTTACCTCAATAATACTCAGACCAATTTAGATTTAATTACCTTATAAGCTCATAGTAGCAACCATTTCCACCCCCTAAATAGCATACAACTTCCTGAGGCTGTGGATGTTACTTCTCAACTATTAGATGTAGTGAGAGACTTCTCACATATGAGGGTTGGGGGGGGGGGGGGAGACTACCCCCCTTTACTACGTGGTAAACTTTTCGTCATAGCTAAGTAAACATTTCCAGCTATATTTTATGTTCCAGGAAAATTAAAGGAATACATTTCCAGGGATCTTTAGTGAATAGTTTCTTGAATTATTTATGAGGCTTGCTCTCAGTTTTACGAGCATTTTTTTTCTTTTTGTTTTTATTTATCTATACTTAATATATCTATCTGTTTGTCAATTAGTTTTAATATTAGATGTAATTTTCTCGCACATAGTTTCATTTGTATATTTGTTAACTTTGACACGACTAAGGACCAAGTATATAAGAAAAGAAATATCCAGACTTTCACCTTCCAAGCACGTCTTCACAGACTAGAACTCCAGGCATGACTCTTATGTCATTCATCTTTGTTTTTGCCAATCATGCTTCAAATCCCGAGTGGGGACATAGACGTAGGGTCTGGGTATGGGGTGGCGGGACTTGGTAGAACACCGTGTCGCACTCTTGGACGTCTTCCCTGTCGCACCCCTGGACGTTCCCCTCCCTGTCGCATGCCTGGACGTCTCCCTCCCTGTTGCATCCCTGGACGTCCCCCTCCCTGTCGCATCCCTGGACGTCCCTCTCCCTGTCGCATCCGTGGAGGTCCTCCTCACTCGCATCCCAGGAGGTCCCCCTCCCTGTCGCATCCCCTGGAGGTCCTCCTCCCTGGTTTTCCCCATCGTGTTGTCTGGTCCTCCGCCTCCGTGGGAAATGTTGCGTAATCCACGTCCTATTCTTTGTGTGTGTTCATTCGCCTTCGTCGTCTGGATCCTCAGAGTCTCTTAGAGTTTTTGTCACGTTTATTGGAATCCTTTCCCTTGCAGGTTGTGGGTTATTTCCGTTGTGCAATTTTGGGGCTGGGTTCTTGACAGTATTTTTCTTATTGGTTGTGGTTTTTGTATTTACTTTTCATTGATTTTTCTGTTTTGTTCGTTGTTTTATTTTGTCTTAATCTTTATCTACGTTATTGGCATATTTTCATAACGTTATTTTATCTTTTTTATTATCTTTTGGTTGCAGGAAATTGTATTTTTTCTTTGCAAATTTCAATCTGGTTCAATTATTTTGGTATTTTTGTAATAACTGGCTAATATTACTTATTTTTTAACATTTTATCAAGTCTAATATATATTTTCTAGAAATTATTTCTCAAGAAGTTTACTTTTAATTAATTGATATTTTATAGTCTGTAAAATATCTATAAGAATATCATGAATTTCATGTGATGCACTATAAACACGACTGAATGGCCTCCTTATCCCCAACTCCAGATCAAACACCCAAAAAATAGATGCCATTAAGAGACACATGGCAACCCGGACGGCGTAAAGCGAAAACTTAGTCGACGTTTTCAAGAAAATCGCTTTCGGTATCGATTAAATGAAGCTGTTAACTCCAAGGCGGCAGTTTCCAGGACAATGCGCCTGATTAAGTAAGATTTCCGCCTGAGTAAGATTTTCTGTCGGCTTGAAATTTTCCTCCTAGAAACTGGCAACACCGCATGGCGTAGATATCGCCGAGTCAGCTTGGCGGGCTTTTGAAGGGATGTTCGTGGGTGGAATTTACTTCCACCGGAATATTTTCAAATGAAGTGGCAAGGTTTGGCTGCTGTTTTTTTTTGTTTGGTCTTTT
>NW_027171885.1:35000-37500 GCF_036898095.1 Palaemon carinicauda
ATTATATATTCTCTGTTCTTTCTCCTTCCTATTCCTAGTTATATATTCTCTGTTCTTTCTCCTTCCTATTCCTAATTATATATTCTCTGTTCTTTCTCCTTCCTATTCCTAGTTATATATTCTCTGTTCTTTCTCCTTCATATTCCTAATTATATATTCTCTGTTCTTTCTCCTTCCTATTCCTAGTTATATATGCTCTGATCTCTCTCCTTTCTATTCTATTCTAACTTTACATTTTCCCATTACTTTTTATTTACATAAGATGATATCGGCAAAGGGATATAAATGAATGAAAAAACTGCATTATTTAAAAGTAATTTTTATAATAAAATACTGTAAAAAAAAACCCTCTAGCATAAACAATCATAAAACCGGACAGTTCCAACGAAAACTATAGAAATCTAGATTTAATTTTTCGTCTTATCATTTAATGGTAAGATGGCTGAGGCTTGTAAGATGGCTGGGGGTGGTAAGCCTGGGGCTTGAGGGTGATGGGGGGTCCGTACTCGTGTGGGTACTAGAATATATACAAATCGTAATTAATCACTGATAAATAACTGATAGATTTGGGTTAGAGTTCTCTTGCTTGAGGGTACACTCGAGCACACTATTCTATCTTATTTCTCTTCCTCTTTTTTGGGGGTTAAAGTTTTTATAGTTTATAGAGGAGATATTTATGTTAATGTTGTTACTGTTCCTAGAATATTTTATTTTTCCTTGTTTCCTTTCCTCACTGGGCTATTTTCCCTGTTGGAACCCCTGGGCTTATAGCATCCTGCTTTTCTAACTAGGGTTGTAGCATAGCTAATAATAATAATAATAATAATAATAATAATAATAATAATAATAATAATAATAATAATAATAATAATAATAATATTGACCAAACAACAAAGATGTGTGTTTCTGTTCAAATAATAAGGTCCCTGACACACAAGCTTTTCATAATAAGAGATAATCTTTTTTTCTCTCCTGTTGAAATCCTTTTGAGAGACTAAGATTTCAGTCTTCCTTTCCTGAGAAGAATTTAGTTTTTATAAAAGAAAATAAAAAGTATATAAAACCAAATTTCGTATGAAGCATTGCTTCTTATTCATAGTGAAAAATATTGTGTAAACATTTACTGTTTATTTTTAGTGTATAATGAATAATGTTCAACTGGAGGGGAGCTGTTATTATTTATTTGAAGGAAGAGGTTATTCAAAGGTCTGTGTTTACAAGGACACACCAGATAGGGGATCTGAGCTGTTATCTCCTCTGGCTGTTTGACAATGGCTGTCATTTAGGTTTGATTGCGTCTGTCTTGGGTGGCTTTGTTTTTATTTCTGCTATCTATCTGTCTGTCTGTCTGTCTATCTATGTATCTATCTGTTTATCTATCTATGGATGTATTCTTATGTATGTTAATATATATACTGTATACTGTACACGTATACATACACTTTGATATATGAAATTATATAGATATATATCCTTATATATATATATATATATATATACATAAAATTTATGTATGCATAATATATTCATATACATATATAAATGTATTTAGCTATATATACTTCCTATATACAGTATATATATATATATATATATATATATATATATATATATATATATATATATATACACACATATATATATTATGTATTTATATATATGTATGTATTTATATATATGTATGTATTTATGTATGTATAAATACATAGATAAACTAGATGTAATCCTGTCTCTTACACTCAAAAATTTGTCGTAAAAAACCGGTGAAAAATCCCTGAATGAATATTGCTAGGCATTAACCGTTATAAAAATGGATATATTGACGTAAAGGAGTGATATTACGGTCACCAACCCGTAAAAGATAATAACAAAGAGTAAAAATGACTGAAATACGGCTTAAAACAGTTTATTTTAATGGAGGATTTCTCAACTGTGTTTGCTAAAGTGTTCTTTAGCTAACTCAGAAATACTCTTAGATGAAGAAACATTACCAATATCCAGATGGCTTTAAAACTTCTTTCTAATTTTAGTAGTGTTTCTCCTAACCTGGTAATCGGTGGTTTTCTTAACCACTCTTTTCTTTCACCTGTTCTTTTATGTCCCTTTTTTATTCATTCTATGTCTGTTCCATTGGTTTATAAGTCTCTAAATTAAGGTTCCCTTCTTCTTCTTCTTCTTCTTCTTCTTCTTCTTATGTCCTCTTTTATTCCATCTTTGTCTATTTTATCTTCCATCCACTGTATAATATTAAGATTTTCTTCTTCCTCTTCTTCTTCTTCTTATGTCCTCTTTTATTCCATCTTTGTCTATTATATCTTCCATCCACTGTATAATATTAAGATTTTCTTCTTCCTCTTCTTCTTCTTCTTATGTCCTCTTTTATTCCATCTTTGTCTATTATATCTTCCTTCCACTGTATAATATTAAGATTTTCTTCTTCCTCTTCTTCTTCTTATGTCCTCTTTTATTCCATCTTTGTCGATTATATCTGCCATCCACT
>NW_027171885.1:45000-50000 GCF_036898095.1 Palaemon carinicauda
GAAATGTTGCGTAATCCACGTCCTATTCTTTGTGTGTGTTCATTCGCCTTCGTCGTCTGGATCCTCAGAGTCTTAGAGTTTTTGTCAAGTTTATTGGAATCCTTTCCTTTTGCAGGTTGTGGGTTATTTCCGTTGTGCAATTTTGGGGCTGGGTTCTCGGCAGTATTTTTCTTATTGGTGGTAGTTTCGTATTTACTTTTAATTGATTTTTCTGTTTTGTTCGTTGTTTTATTTTAACTTAATCTTTATCTACGTTATTGGCATATTTTCATAACATTCTTTTATCCTTTTTATTATCTTTTGTTGGCAGGAAATTGTATTTTTCCTTTGAAAATTTCTATCAGGTTCATGTACTTTGTTATTTTTGTAATAACTGGCTATTATTACTTATTTGTTAATATTTTATCAAGTCTAATATATATTTTCTAGAAATTATTTCTCAGGAAGTCTACTTTTAATTAATTGATATTTTATAGTCTGTAAAATATCTATAAGAATATCATGAATTTCAAGTGAGTACCACTTCAATCCAATTTATGTGGTACACTGTAAACACGATTGAATGGCCTCCTTATCCCTAACACCAGATCAAACACCCAAAAAAATAGATGCCGTTAATAGACGCGTGGCAACCCGGACGGCGTAAAGCGAAAACTTGAGTCGACGTTTTCAAGAAAATCTTTCGGTATCGATTAAATGAAGCTGTTAACTCCAAGATGGCAGTTTCCAGGACAATGCGCCTGATTAAGTAAGATTTCCGCCTGAGTAAGATTTTCTATCGGCTTGAAATTATCCTCCTAGAAACTGGCAACACCGCATGGTGTAGATATCGCCGAGTCAGCTTGGCGGGCTTTTGAAGGGATGTTCGTGGGGGGAATTTACTTCCACCGGAATATTTTCAAATGAAGTGGCAGGGTTCTGCTGCTGTTTTTTTTTTTTTTTGCTTTTTTTTTATCTATCATTTTATTTGCATCTTGAGAAGGTGACAGGTTCTCAAAAATGCATGGCAGGTCCTTTTGATATTTTTTTTTTATTGGGTGTGTTATTTACGTCTTGAAAAATATTTTTGATTATATATCCTGGAATATTTTCAAGGGAAGTGGCAGGTTACTTTTTATTTATTGCAGTTTTTTTCTGATTTTTTATTATATATCTATAGGTTTTCCTTACATAATTTCCCACTCCCTTTGTCTGGCTCTTGTCTCTTTACCCACTGTATTGTGTATTTGATTGCAACCTCAGCTATAGAAAATGTAATCTTGAGGGGGAACTGAAGAATTCAATGATACGAGTATTTCGCAGTTGGAAAGAATATAATGGATTTCATTTCCGTGTTCTTTCCACCTTCAAAGGTATCAGTTTCATCTTGGTCAGTCAAGAATAACGACAAATCTCTCTTTCAAGTTACGTCGGTTCCATTTGGGATTAGAAAAAGAGGGTGCAAACTGTAAAGGTTTTCATGCGAAGACTTCGGTTGCGTCGAGTAGGTGTGTAACTTTAGCTGCTGAGAAATTATACTTTGATATGATTTAGTTGGATGTTAGGTGATAAACTTTTGTGTAAGTTAGGTGCATGAGTTCGATTCCCAAAAGAGCTGGCCTGTATTGTAGGGTATGTTCATGACGTGGTTTTTGGTAGTTAACTTTGGTGCATACAAAGCCTACTTTGGAGAAAGTTAGGTACAGGATTTTGGTTCGTGGAAGGAGAATTTTACAGTAAGTTAGGTGTATGTCTTTGGTATTTTGAAACATTAGTGGTAGGTTTGAAATTTTGGATTTTAGCTGCAGAGCAGAAAGTTTAGTGTAAACTTAGGTCAAAGATTTTCGTTGTACTAAAGGCAAAATGGGAATCGGAACTAAAGAATTTGGTTGATTAGAAGTCTAATTTTAGTGTATATTGACTAATTTGCTGAATGGAAGTAGATTTACGTTAAGGGTAAATATCCTATGAATTTTTATATCAGGATAATTTAAAGATTAAAGATGGACAAAATATAAACTCTCGAGATTTGATTAAAGATTTTGGTCATGAAGTAAGAAAACTTCAAAAAATCTTAAATTGTAGAGTCTATGTTCATTAGATTGTGAAGCTGACAGTAGTTAATGTCCATGATTTTTTATGTAAGAAAGTCAAGGTTAGTGTAAATCATATTATTGACTATGGAGAAATATATAGCAGGTTAGGTCAGAATTACAGGTCACCCTGGGGTAGGTAAGCTTTATTCTAGAGTAGGTAGATTGTTTTTGCCGTTTGTAATTGGCTGGGATGAAGGATATTGTTGCGTCACATTGTAATGATTCAACGCTTCCATAAATGATCAGTGAATAAGCTAAGAGGAGGGAGAACTACATTGGCCCAAGATTCTCCTAGCCCTGATTGAACAGGAATAGTCTAGGTGATGGTTTTTGCCGTTTGTAATTGGCTGGGACAAGGAACATTTCTGCGTCATAGTTTTATGATCTAACGCTTACATACATGATCAGTGAACAAGCTAAGAGAAGGAAGAACTACATTGGCCCAAGATTCCCCTAGTCCCGTATGGACAGGAATAGTCTAGTTCTGGAGCCTTACCTGGAACATCTTACCTGGAACATCTATCCAGCCGCGAGCGGGGCGTGAACGTCTTAACGAAAGATTGCGAGTGTGGGGATGCCACCAAGCCATTACAAATTTTATATAGGTTTGATTGCAGAGAATAGACTTCAATACCAATGATTCTTTGACTTGGTTATCTGATTAGGATGCTAAGCTACATCTGATGTGTTTGGCAGCTGGGCGGGTGATAGGAAAGAAGCGAGTCGCGATGTTTTCACCTCAGTTAGAAGGAAGTATGGCACTTGAGTGTCACTCCTTCCAGGGGAAGGAATATAGGCACATCATCTGGACAACCTGACTTGAAACATGTGGATTCAATGGGAACAGATTGTGGTGTGATCTCAGGAAGTTGAATCGGTGGAACTTGAAGAGGTCAAACTCGCAGCGAATGTTTTTATGTTGAACAGACTTACATCAATCTCTTTATAGTTTATATATGAAATATCTGTTTTAATGTTGTTACTGTTCTCAATTGAAATATTTTATATTAGCTCCTCATTACTTTTCTTGTAGTTTGTTTTATATTTCCTTTCCCCAATGGGGTATTTTTCCCTGCTAAAGCCCTTGGCCTTATAGCATCCTGCTTGAGGGTACACTCGAGCACAATGTTCTGTCTTGTTTTGTTGAGAAGTTTTTATTGTTTATTTAGGAGATATTTATTTTAATGTTGTTTCTCTTAAAAATTTACCTCTTGTTTCCTTTCCTCACTGGGCTATTTTCCCTGTTAGAGCCCCTGGGTTTATAGCATCCTGCTTTTCTAACTAGGGTTGTAGCATAGCTAGTAATAATAATAATAATAATAATGATAATAATAATAATAATAATAATAATGACCACAAGACAAAGATACGTGTGTTTCTGTTGAAATAATCAGGTCCTTGACATAAAAGCTTTTCATAATAAGAGATAATCTTTTTTTCTCTCCTGTTGAAATCCTTTTGAGAGATAAAGCTTCCAGTCTTCCTTTCCTGAAAAGAATTTAGTTTTATAGAAAAGAAGATGAAAAGTTTATAAAACCAAATTTCGTATGAAGCATTGCTTCTTATTCATAGTGAAAATATTGTGTAAACATTTGCTGTTTATTTTTAGTGTATAATGAATAATGTTCAACTGAAGGGGAGCTGTTATTATTCATTTGAAGGAAGAGGTTATTCAAAGGTCTGTGTTTACAAGGACACACCAGATAAGGGATCTGAGCTGTTATCTCCTCAGGCTGTTTGACAATGGCTGTCATTTAGGTTTGATTGCGTCTGTCTTGGGTGGCTTTGTTTTTTTCTATCTATCTGTCTGTCTATATATGTATTTATCTGTTTATCTATCTATGGATGTATTCTTATGTATGTAAATATATATACTGTATACTCTACACGTATACATACACTTAGATATATGAAATTATATAGATATATATCCTTATATATATATATATATATATATATATATATATATATATATATATATATATATATATATGTATATAAATATATATATACACAGTATATATATATATCCTTATATATAGATATATATTATATATATAAATGTATGTATGCATAATATATTTATATACATATATAAATGTATTTAGCTATATATACTTCCTATATACAGTATATATATATATATATATATATATATATATATACATACTGTATATATATATGTATATATATGTATGTATGTATGTATTTATGTATGTATAAATACATAGATAAACTAGATGTAATCCTGTCTCTTTCACTTAAAAATTTGTCGTAAAAAAACTGGTTAAAAATCTCTGAATGAATATTGCTAGGCATTTACCGTTATAAAAACGGATATATTGACGTAAAGGAGTGATATTACGGTCACCAAACCGTAAAAGATAATAACAAAGAGTAAAAATGACTGAAATACGGATGAGAAATGTTTATTTTCTTGGAGGATTTCTAAACTGTGTTTGCTAAAGGGTTCTTTAGCTAACTCAGAAATACTCTTAGATGAAGAAACATTATTAATATCCAGATGGCTGTAAAAAGTCTTTCTAATTTTAGTAGTGTTTCTCCTTACCTGGTAATCGGTGGTTTTCTTAACCACTCTTTTCTTTCACCTGTTCTTTATGTCCCTTTTTTATTCCTTCTATGTCTGTTCCATTGGTTTATAAGTCTCTAAATTAAGGTTCTCTTCTTATTCTTTTTATGTCCTCTTTTATTCCATCTTTGTCTATTTTAGCTTCCATCCACTGTATAATACAGTAACAACAACAAATACTGCAGGACAGAGGCCTCAGACATGGCAATTCATGTCTGCGGTTTGCCCAAACTCCAACACCACGGTGGTCAGTGCGGATTGATGATGGTGTGGGATTTTCGCCTGATCGCTCATAGCAAACCAACCTAGTATGGGTATCCCTGACTAGTACAGCT
>NW_027171885.1:55000-67500 GCF_036898095.1 Palaemon carinicauda
TTCGAGCCCCGCTCGCAGCCTGATTGATTCCAGAAGTGTCCACTTTCTTACTATCCTCTTGAGCTAGATGTTAATTTATTGGTGTCTTTATTAGTGTAGGCGACCCGTCAAAAATAACGTCAGAATATTTAGATAGATATGTACACACGCACACACACAGATTCAACCCTTCCCACCCCCTCCCTCCTTCTTAACTCTGACACAGAAGTTTTGGCAATTTGTGGGAGATTGTGGTTTCCGAGTGTACCACTCGGGGTAACCCCTCTCACCAGGGTAGGACTACTCTCCCTCCCTACACGAGGGAAGGGAGAGACGTAGTAGGCATACGTTTGGCAATTTTGCTTAGTGGCAGGAAATATATAAATATGTACTGTATATATCAAAAGGCAGACTGTAAGCACTCTGTTCCTGCACCATCAGCTGAAGGATTCTCTTGAAGGATTCTCCTCTGAGCCTAATGGAGTCCTGCAGGGTTATGGATCAGTGGTCTGGAAGGAATCCTCTTAATGGTGAGTCCATAGCCAGTCCTGGACACTTTAGGATTTGGTAAGAGGATTGAGGGATCCCTTCTTCATTTATGATTCATGCCCTGTCTCTTGTATGCTGGGGTGGCCATCACCAAGGTGTCTCAAGAATAGGTTTATGAGTCAGCGAAAACATTTGGGTTTTTGTAGCCTATTGTAAACGTTCCTGTCTGGTGATCTGCTGGACTAGGGTTCAAGACCTGCTCAAACCATAGTTTTTTTGTAGTGTCTGCAACCTCACCATCCTTGTGAGCTAAGGATGAGGGGTTAGGGGGAGTCTATAGAGGTCATTAGCAGCCATTGCCTGGCCTTCCTTGGTGCTAGCTTGGGTTGAGAGAGTCTTGGAAGCTGATCATATATATATATATATATATATATATATATATATATATATATATATATATATATTATATGTATATATATATATACATTATATATATGTATATATACACACACACACACATATATATATATATATATATATATATATATATATATATATATATATATATATATATATATGGTTGTGTTATATATCTACAACAACAACCACAACTACAGCCGTTTGTAGTTCACTGCAGGACAAAGGCCTCAGACATGTCTTTCCACTCTTGTCTGTTTATGGTCCTTCTATGCCAGTTTATACCCGCAAAATTTCTTAGCCCGTCAGTTCATCGTCTTCTCTTCCTTTTAATATATACAGTATCTCTCTCTCTCTCTCTCTCTCTCTCTCTCTCTCTCTCTCTCTCTCTCTCTCTCTCTCTCTCTCTCTCTCTCTCTCTCTAACTATTACTTCTTTTATGAATATACCACAATTAACTAAATGACTTGATTCTGTCTCTTGTAATTAGATATTCAATTAACGTTTCCTGACATCAAACAGCCATTTCTATAAATGTTAAACCTTTGCTCAAGGGCTTTACACAAGAGCAGTTGTCTTAAATGCTTTAAATCCCGAGTGGGGACATAGACTTAGGGTCTGGGTATGGGGTGGGGGGACTTGGTAGAATACCGTGTCGCACCCTTGGACGTCCCCTTCCTTGTCGCATGCCTGGACGTCCCCCTAAGGCCTCCTCATTGACACCTCGATTATATCTGTTAGTGTTTATATCTACTTTAAAAATGTCAATATCAATATTAGCATTTCCAGGTTTCCTGCTATTGTTATTTTTCAATGAGATAGAAAATCAAATGAACATAAACTAATGAAAACATTCAAATGACTAAATCTTTGTTCAGATAAATGAGTGGGGCTTAAAGGAGAGGAAGTAATAGATTTTTCTCAAGTTCCGAATGTTTCTTATATGTGTATGTAACCTCATCATTCATTTAAGATAGGGATGGGGAATGTGTCAGTTTTCAAAATATCTAAAGAATGTTTAAATTCCAAAGAGGTCTTTTTTATCTTAGAATCTGAGAGAAAGCTGAACCACATAGAATTTATAATGCACCAATTTGTCTGGCACTAAAATCTTACCTCAATAATACTCAGACCAATTTAGATTTAATTAACTTATAAGCTCATAGTAGCAACCACTTCCACCCCCTAAATAACATACAACTTCCTGAGGCTGTGGATGTTACTTCTCAACTATTGGATGTAGCGAGAGACTTCTCACATATGAGGGGTGGGGGGGAGACTACCCCCCTTTACTACCGGGTAAACTTTTCCTCATAGCTAAGTAAACATTTCCAGCTATATTTTATGTTCCAGGAAAATTAAAGGAATCCATTTCCAGGGATCTTTAGTGAATAGTTTCTTGAATTATTTATGAGGCTTGCTCTCATTTTTTATGAGCATTTTTTTTCTTTTTCTTTTTATTTATATATACTTATTATATCTATATCTATCAGTTAGTTTTAATATTAGATGTAATTTTCTCGCACATAGTTTCATTTGTATATGTGTTAACTTTAACACGACTAAGGACCAAGTATATAAGAGAAGAAATATCCAGACTTTCACCTTCCAAGCACGTCTTCACAGACTAGAACTCCAGGCATGACTTTTATGTCATTCATCTTTGTTTTTGCCAATCATGCTTTAAATCCCGAGTGGGGACATAGACGTAGGGTCTGGGTATGGGGTGGGGGACTTGGTAGAAAACACTGTCGCACTCTTGGACGTCCCCCTCCCTGTCGCAGCCCTGGACGTTCCCCTCCCTGTCGCATCCCTGGAGGTCCCCCTCCCTGTCGCACCCCTGGACGTCCCCCTCCCTGTCGCATCCCTGGACGTGCTCCTCCCCCCTGTTGTACCCCTGTACGTCCATCTCCCTGTCGCATCCCCTGGACGTCCTCCTCCCTGGTTTTCCCATCGTGTTGTCTGGTCCTCCGCCTCCGTGGGAAATGTTTTGCAGTTTTGCAGTTTGTAATTGGGTGGGACATGGGACATTGTCGTGTCACATTTTAATGATCTAAAACTTACATATATGATCAGTGAACAAGCTAAGAGAAGGGAGAACTACATTGGCTCAAGTTTCTCCTAGCCCTGTATGAACAGGAATAGTCTAGTTGATGGGTTTTGCAGTTTGTAATTGGGTGGGACATGGGACATTGTCGTGTCACATTTTAATGATCTAAAACTTACATATATGATCAGTGAACAAGCTAAGAGAAGGGAGAACTACATTGGCTCAAGTTTCTCCTAGCCCTGTATGAACAGGAATAGTCTAGTTGATGGGTTTTGCAGTTTGTAATTGGGTGGGACATGGGACATTGTCGTGTCACATTTTAATGATCTAAAACTTACATATATGATCAGTGAACAAGCTAAGAGAAGGGAGAACTACATTGGCTCAAGATTCTCCTAGCCCTGTATGAACAGGAATAGTCTAGTTGATGGGTTTTGCAGTTTGTAATTGGGTGGGACATGGGACATTGTCGTGTCACATTTTAATGATCTAAAACTTACATATATGATCAGTGAACAAGCTAAGAGAAGGGAGAACTACATTGGCTCAAGTTTCTCCTAGCCCTGTATGAACAGGAATAGTCTGGTTGATGGGTTTTGCAGTTTGTAATTGGGTGGGACATGGGACATTGTCGTGTCACATTTTAATGATCTAAAACTTACATATATGATCAGTGAACAAGCTAAGAGAAGGGAGAACTACATTGGCTCAAGATTCTC
Organism: Palaemon carinicauda; assembly: GCF_036898095.1. Classification (NCBI taxonomy): domain Eukaryota; kingdom Metazoa; phylum Arthropoda; class Malacostraca; order Decapoda; family Palaemonidae; genus Palaemon; species Palaemon carinicauda. Next base: position 58,655 of record NW_027171885.1, read on the forward strand.
CTAGCCCTGTATGAACAGGAATAGTCTAGTTGATTGGTTTTGCAGTTTGTAATTGGGTGGGACATGGGACATTGTCGTGTCACATTTTAATGATCTAAAACTTACATATATGATCAGTGAACAAGCTAAGAGAAGGGAGAACTACATTGGCTCAAGATTCTCCTAGCCCTGTATGAACAGGAATAGTCTAGTTGATTGGTTTTTGCTTTTTGTAATTGGCTGGGACGAATGATATTGTTGCGTCACATTGTAATGATTCAACGCTTACATAAATGATCAATGAACAAGACAAGAGAAGGAAGAACTACATTGGCCCAAGATTCCCCTAGCCCTGTGTGAACAGGAATAGTCTAGGTGATGTTTTTGCTTTTTGTAATTGGCTGGGACGAAGGATATTTTTGCGTCACATTGTAATGATCTAACGCTTACTTACATGATCAGTGAACAAGCTAAGAGAAGGAGGAACTACATTGGCTCAATATTCTCCTAGCCCTGTATGGACAGGAATAGTCTAGGTGATGGTTTTTGCTTTTTGTAATTGGCTGGGACGAAGGATATTGTTGCGTCACATTGTAATGATCTAACGCTTACTTACATGATCAGTGAACAAGCTAAGAGAAGGAGGAACTACATTGGCCCAAGATCCTCCTAGCTCTGTATGAACAAGAGTAGTCTAGTTCTGGAGCCTTACCTGGAACATCTATCCAGCCGCGAGGCGTGACGTGAACGTCGTACCGAAAGATTGCGAGTATGCGAGGGTTCCAGAAAGCCATTACAAATTTAGTATAGATTTGATTGCAGAGAATAGACTTCAGTGCCAATGATCCTATCACTTTGTTATTTAATCTGGATGCTAAGCTACATCTGATGTGTTTGGCAGCTGGGCGGGTGATAGGAAAGAAGCGAGTCATGATGTGTTCACCTCAGTTCGAAGGAAGTATGGCACCTGAAGTGTCACTCCTTCCAGGGGAAGGAATAGAGGCACATCATCTGGATAACCTGACTTAAAACATGTGGATTCAAAAGGAACAGGTTGTGAAGTGATCTTAGGAAGTTGAATTGGTGGAACTTGAAGAGGTCAAACTCGCAGCAAATATTTTTATATTGAACAGACTTACATCAATCTTTTCATAGTTTATTTATGAACTATCTGTTTTAATGTTGTTACTGTTCTTAATTGAAATATTTTATATTAGTTCCTCATTAATTTTCTTGTAGTTTGTTTTGTATTTCCTTTCCCCAATGGGGTATTTTTCCCTGCTAAAGCCCTTGGCCTTATAGCATCCAGCTTGAGGGTACACTCGAGCACGATGTTGTCTTGTTTCTCTCCCTCTTGTTTTGTTGGGAAGTTTTTATAGTTTATTTAGGAGATATTTATTTTAATGTTGTTTCTCTTAAAAATTTACCTCTTGTTTCCTTTCCTCACTGGGCTATTTTCCCTGCTAAAGCCCTTGGGCTTATAGCATCCTGCTTTTCTAACTAGGGTTGTAGCATAGCTAGTATTAATAATAATAATAATAATAATAATAATAATAATAATAATAATAATGACCACAAGACAAAGATATGTGTGTTTCTCTGTTCAAATAATAAGGTCCTTGACATATAAGCTTTTCATAATAAGAGATAATCTTTTTTCCTCTCCTGTTGAAATCCTTTTGAGAGACTAAGCTTTCATTTTTCCTTTCCTGAAAAGAATTTAGTTTTTAGAAAAGAAGATGAAAAGTTTATAAAACCAAATTTCATATGAAGCATTGCTTCTTATTCATTGTGTAAATATTGTGTAAATACTGTTTATTTTAGTGTATAATGAATAATGTTCAACTGGAGGGGAGCTGTTATTATTTATTTGAATGAAGAGGTTATTCAAAGGTCTGTGTTTACAAGGACACACCAGATAGGGGATCTGAGCTGTTATCTCCTCTGGCTGTTTGACAATGGCTGTCATTTAGATTTGATTGCGTCTGTCTTGGGTGGCTTTTGTTTTTTTCTATCTATCTGTCTGTCTGTCTATGTATCTATCTGTTTATCTATCTATGGATGTATTCTTATGTATGTAAATATATATACTGTATACACGCATGGATACACTTAGATATATGAAATTATATATATATATATATATATATATATATATATATATATATATATATATATATATATATATATATATATATATACATATGAATGTATGTATGCATAATATATTTATATACATATATAAATGTATTTAGCTATATATACTTCCTATATACAGTATATATATATATATATATATATATATATATATATATATATATATATATATATATATATATATATATATATATATATATATATATATATATATATACATATGTTTGAATGTATTTATGTATGTATAAATACATAGATAAACAGGAGGTAATCCTGTCTCTTACACTTAAAAATTTGTCGTAAAAAACCGGTTAAAAATCCCTGAATGAATATTGCTAAGCATTTACCGTTATAAAAATGGATATATTGACGTAAAGGAGTGATATTACGGTCACCAACCCTTAAAAGATAATAACAAAGAGTAGAAATGACTGAAATACGGCTTAGAACAATTTATTTTCATGGAGGATTTCTGAACAGTGTTTGCTTAAGGGTCTTTTAGCTAACTCAGAAATACTCTTAGATTAAGAGACATTACTAATATCCAGATGGCTTTAAAAAGTCTTTCTATTTTGAGTAGTGTTTCTCCTAACCTGGTAATCGGTGGTTTTCTTAACCACTCTTTTCTTTCACCTGTTCTTTATGTCCCTTTATTTATTTCTTCTATGTCTGTTCCATTGGTTTATAAGTCTCTGATCTTAAGCTTCTCTTCTTCCTCTTCTTCTTATGTCCTCTTTTATTCGATCTTTGTCTATTATATCTTCCATCATGCTTTAAATCCCGAGTGGGGACATAGACGTAAGGTCTGGGTATGGGGTGGGGGGACTTGGTAGAACACTTTGTCGCACCCCTGGACGTCCCCCTCCCTGTCGCATCCCTGGAGGTCCCCCTCCCTGTCGCATCCCTGGAGGTCCCCCCTCCCTGTTGCACCCCTGGACGTCCTCTCCCCCCCCGCCCCCCGTCGCATCCCCAGGATGTCCTCCTCCCTGGTTTCCCCATCGTGTTGTCTGCTCCTCCGCCTCCGTGGGAAATGTTGCGTAATCCACGTCCTATTCTTTGTGTGTGTTCATTCGCCTTCGTCGTCTGGATCCTCAGAGTCTCTTAGAGTTTTTGTCAAGTTTATTGGAATCCTTTCCTTTTGCAGGTTGTGGGTTATTTCCGTTGTGCAATTTTGGGGCTGGGTTCTTGGCAGTATTTTTTCTTATTGGTGGTAGTTTCGTATTTACTTTTAATTGATTTTGTTTTGTTCGTTGTTTTATTTTGTCTTAATCTTTATCTATGTTATTAGCATATTTTCATAACATTATTTTATCTTTTTTATTATTTTTTGCTGGCAGAAAATTGTATTTTTCATTTGCAAATTTCTATCAGGTTCATGTATTTTGGTACTTTTGTAATAACTGGCTATTATTACTTATTTGTTAACATTTTATCGAGTCTAATATATATTTTCTAGAAATTATTTCTCAGGAAGTTTACTTTTAATTAATTGATATTTATAGTCTGTAAAAAAATATTTAAGAATATCATGAATTTTAAGTGAGTACCACTTCAATCCAATTCATGGGGTGCACTGTAAACACGACTGAATGGCCTCCTTATCCCTAACACCAGATCAAACACCCAAAAAATAGATGCCGTTAATAGACACGTGGCAACCCGGACGGCGTAAAGCGAAAACTTGAGTCGACGTTTTCAAGAAAATCTTTTTCGGTATCGATTAAATGAAGCTGTTAACTCCAAGATGGCAGTTTCCAGGACAATGCGCCTGATTAAATAAGATTTCCGCCTGAGTAAGATTTTCTATCGGCTTGAAATTTTCCTCCTAGAAACTGGCAACACCGCATGGTGTAGATATCGCCGAGTCAGCTTGGCGGGCTTTTTAAGGGATGTTCGTGGGTGGAATTTACTTCAGCCGGAATATTTTCAAATGAAGTGGCAGGGTTTGGCTGCTGTTTTTTTTTTGTGTTTGCTTTTTTTTATGTATCATTTTATTTGCATCTTGAGGAGGTGACAGGTTCCCAAAAATATATGGCAGGTCCTTTAGATATTTTTTTTTATTGGGTGTGTTGTTTATGTCTTGAAAAATATTCTTTATTATATATCCTGGAATATTTTCATGGGAAGTGGCAGGTCACTTTTTATTTATTGCAGAGTTTTTCTAATTTTCTATTATATATTTATAGATTTTCCTTACATAGTTTCCCCTCTCTCTTTGTCTGGCTCTTATCTCTTTACCAACTGTATTGTATATTTGATTGCAACCGCAGCTATAGAAAATGTAATCCTCAGGGGGAACTGAAGAATTCAATGATACGAGTATTTCCCAGTTGGAAAGAATATAATGGATTTCATTTCTGTGTTCTTTTCACCTTCAAAGGTATCAGTTTCATCCTGGTCAGTCAAGAATAACGACAAATCTCTCTTTAAAGTTATGTCTGTTCCATTTGGGATTAGAAAAAGATGGTGCAAACTGTAAAGGTTTTCATGCGAAGACTTCGGTTGCGTGGAATAGGTGTGTAACTTTAGCTGCTGAGAAATTATACTTTGATATGATTTAGTTGGATGTTAGGTGATTATTTTTTGTGTAAGTTAGGTGCATGAGTTCGATTCCCAAGTGGGCAGGCCTGTATTGTAGGGTATGTTCATGACATGGTTTTTGGTAGATAACTTAGGTGCCTAAAAAGCCTACTTTGGAGAAAGTTAAGTGCAGGATTTTGGTTCCTGGAAGGAGCATTTTACAGTAAGTTAGGTTCATGTCTTTGGTATCCTGAAACATTAGTGGTAGGTTTGAAATTTTGGATTTTAGCTACAGAGCAGAAAGTTTAGTGTAACTGAGGTAAAATATTTTCACTGTACTAAAGGAAAAATGGTAATTGGAACTTGAAGAATTTGGTTGATTAGAAGTCTAATTTTAGTGTATATTGATTATTTTGCTGAATGGAAGTAGATTTACGTCAAGGGTAAATTTTCTATGAATTTTTATATCAGGATAATTTGAAGTTTTAAGATGGAGAAAATATAAACACTCGAGATTTGATTAAAGATTTTTGTCATATAGTAAGAAAACTTCATAAAATCTTAAATTGTAGAGTCTATGTTCATTAGACTGTGAAGCTTACAGTAGTTAATGTCTATGATTTTTTTATGTAAGAAAGTCAAGGATATTGTAAATCACAATTTTGACTATGGAGAAATATATAGCAGGTTAGGTTAGAATTACAGGTCACCCTGGGGGTAGGTAAGCTTTATTCTAGAGTAGGTTGGTGGTTTTTGCCGTTTGTAATTGGCTGGGACGAAGAATATTGTTGCGTCACATTGTGATGATTCAACGCTTACATAAATGATCAGTGAACAAGCTAAGAGAAGGAGGAACTACATTGGCTCTATATTCTCGTAGCCCTGTGTGAACAGGATTAGTTTAGGTGAAGGTTTTTGCTTTTTGTAATTGGCTGGGATAAGGGACATTGTTGGGTTACATTGTAATGATTCAACGCTTACATAAATGATCAGTGAACAAGCTAAGAAAAGGAGGAACTACCTTGGCCCAAGATTCCCCTAGCCCTGTATGGACAGGAATAGTCTAGTTCTGGAGCCTTGCCTGGAACATCTTACCTGGAATATCTATCCAGCCGCGAGGCGCGACGTGAACGTCGTAATGGAAGATTGCGAGTATGTGAGGGTTCCAGAAAGCCATTACAAATTTAGTATAAATTTGATTGCTGCGAGTATGAGGGGATGCCACCAAGCCATTGCAAATTTAGTTTAGGTTTGATGGCAGAGAATAGACTTCTATACCAATGATTCTATGACTTGGTTATTTGATTAGGAAGCTAAGCTACATCTGATGTGTTAGGCAAATGGATGGGTGATAGAAAAGAAGCGACTCGCGATGTTTTCACCTCAGTTAGAAGTAAGTATGGCACTTCAAGTGTCACTCCTTCCAGGGGAACTATTAGAGGCACATCTTCTGGATAACCTGACTTGAAACATGTTGATTCAAAAGGAACAGGTTGTGAAGTGATCTCAGGAAGTTGAATCGGTGGAACGTGATGAGGTCAAACTCACAGCGAATATTTTTATATTGAACAGACTTACATCAATCTTTTCATAGTTTATTTATGAACTATCTGTTTTAATGTTGTTACTGTTCTTTATTGAAATATTTTATATTAGCTCCTCATTACTTTTATTGTAGTTTAATTCTTTTTTTAACCTTTCTTCAGTGGGCTATTTTCCCTGCTAAAGCCCTTGGCCTTATAGGGGTACACTCGAGCACGGTGTTCTGTCTTGTTTCTCTTCCTCTTGTTTTGTTGGGAAGTTTTTATAGTTTATATAGGAGATATTTATTTTAATATGGTTACTCTTCCTAAATTTTTTTCCTTGTTTCCTTTCCTCACTGGGCTATTTTCCCTGTTAGAGCCCCTGGGCTTATAGCATCCTGCTTTTCTAACTAGGGTTGTAGCATAGCTAGTAATAATAATAATAATAATAATAATAATAATAATAATAATAATAATAATAATAATAATGACCACAAGACAAAGATACGTGTGTTTCTGTTAGAATAATAAGGTCCTTGATGAGCTTTTCATAATAAGAGATAATCTTTTTTTCTCTCATGTTGAAATCCTTTTGAGAGACTAAGATTTCAATCTACCTTTCCTGAGAAGAATTTAGTTTTATATAAAAGAAGATAAAAAGTATATAAAACCAAATTTCGTATGAAGCATTGCTTCTTATTCACAGTGAAAATATTGTTTAAACATTTACTGTTTATTTTAGTGTATAATGAATAATGTTCAACTGGAGGGGAGCTGTTGTTATTTATTTGAAGGAAGAGGTTATTCAAAGGTCTGTGTTTACAAGGACACACCAGATAGGGGATCTGAGCTGTTATCTCCTCAGGCTGTTTGACAATGGCTGTCATTTAGATTTGATTGCGTCTGTCTTGGGTGGCTTTGTTTTTTTCTATCTATCTGTCTGTCTATCTATGTATCTATCTGTTTATCTATATATGGTTGTGTTCTTATGTATGTAAATATATATACTGTATACTGTACACGCATACATACACTTAGATATATGAAATTATATAGATATATATCCTTATATATATATATATATATATATATATATATATATATATATAAAATGTGTGTATGTATAAATTTGTCTATATATGTATATATATATCCTTATATATAGATATATATCATTATATATATATATATATATATATATATATATATATATATATATATATATATATGTATATACATACATATAAATGTATGTATGCATAATATATTTATATACATATATAAATGTATTTAGCTATATATACTTCCTATATACAGTATATATATATATATATATATATATATATATATATATATATATATATATATATATACATATATACACATAAGTGTGTGTGTATATATGTATGTATTTATGTATGTATAAATACATAGATAAACAGGAGGTAACCCTGTCTCTTTCACTTGAAAATTTGTCGTAAAAAACCGGTTAAAAATCCCTGAATGAATATTACTAGGCATTTACCTTTATAAAAACGGATATATTGACGTAAAGGAGTGATATTACGGTCACCAACCCGTAAAAGATAATAACAAAGAGTAAAAATGACTGAAATACGGCTTAGAACAGTTTATATTCATGGAGGATTTTGTGACGGGCCGAGAGAGGAGTTGTGAACTCAAAGGCAGGTTGGAAAAGACTGAGTTATATATTAAAGAACACTCTTCTTTATATACAAAACGGCATGTTCGAGAGACAGACAAAGTTCAGAGCAAAACCGGAGACATGATCATTCAGGTTCTTTTTAGTGCGAGGGAAGAGCGCAGATACAAGCATAATATATACAAAAGGAATTATGTACAATTGTGTGACACACGGTTGGTACATGACTCCCCCTCTAAAAATGACATACTGAACATGTTAAATAGGTGCCCTGAATCTGGAGAGGTAGTAGTAACAACTGCGCCGATGAGCAGCAGTGAGTGGCTGTACAGTAGAAGTCGTTGGTTGGGGTGCGAGCAAGTGGTGGATGATGGTTGGCTGTGTTGCCGCTCCGGCTCGTCACGGGGTAGGCGAGTGTGTCCTACGGCATTCATAGGCGAGTGTGTCCTACGGCATTCATAGGCGAGTGTGTCCTACGGCATTCATAGGCGAGTGTGTCCTACGGCATTCATATCAGCTTCGGTTGAAGTTGAATAGATGTCCTCTTCGTCACGAGTGGGGGCGTTAATGGAGGTTTGAAAGTCATGAAGTGGGTTCACATCACGAGGAGAGCCGTCTGCGGCAGGTTGCAGGCGAGTGATACTGGTCATTTTCCCGAGGGTGAGCGAAGCCCTTTGGTCCCACAACGGTTGTTGAGAGAGCTGAAAAGGCGTTGCTATACGGGCGGCTGGCGACGGCGAGTACTGCTGCAGAAGGTATGCGTTGACGGCGTCATAGTAACGGTGAGAGGTGTAGGGGGGATGGGGAGGCGGGAGGAGCGAGTCACTCCGGGGTCACCAATGTGACGGGGGAGGGAGAATTGGTGTGAACTCAAAGGCAGGAAGCGATCAACTGAGTTATATATTAAAGAACACTCTCCTTTATATACAAAACGGCAAGGCAACAGGACATAGCATGTTCGAGAGACAGACAAAGTTCAGAGCAAAACCGGAGACATGATCATT
>NW_027171885.1:72500-82500 GCF_036898095.1 Palaemon carinicauda
CTTAGTTTTAATTTTTCTCGCCCATAGTTTCAATTTTTCTCGCCCATAGTTTCATTTGTATATTTGTTAACTTTAACACGACTAAGGACCAAGTATATAAGAGAAGAAATATCCAGACTTTCACCTTCCAAGCACGTCTTCACAGACTAGAACTCCAGGCATGACTCTTATGTCATTCATCTTTGTTTTTGCCAATCATGCTTTAAATCCCGAGTGGGGTCATAGACGTAGGGTCTGGGTATGGGGTGGGGGGACTTGGTAGAACACTCTGTCGCACCCTTGGACGTCCCCCCTGTCGCACCCCTGGAGGTCCCCCTCCCTGTCGCACCCCTGGAGGTCCTCCTCCCTGTCGCATGCCTGGAGATCCCCCTCCCTGTCGCATCCCTGGACGTCCTCCTCACTCGCACCCCTGGAGGTCCCCCTCCCTGGTGCACCCCTGGAGGTCCCCCTCCCTGTCGTAACCCTGGACGCCTTCCTCCCTGTCCCATCCCCTGGACGTCCTCCTCCCTGGTTTTCCCATCGTGTTGTCTGGTCCTCCGCCTGCGTGGGAAATGTTGCGTAATCCACGTCCTGTTCTTTGTGTGTGTTCATTCGCCTTCGTCGTCTGGATCCTCAGAGTCTCTTAGAGTTTTTGTCACGTTTATTGGAATCCTTTCCTTTGCAGGTTGTGGGTTATTTCCGTTGTGCAATTTTGGGGCTGGGTTCTTGGTAGTATTTTTCTTTTTGGTTGTGGTTTCGTATTTACTTTTAATTGATTTTTCTGTTTTGTTCGTTGTTTTGTTTTGTCTTAATCTTTATCTACGTTATTGGCATATTTTCATAACATTATTTTATCTTTTTTATTATCTTTTGCTGGCAGAAAATTGTATTTTTCCTTTGCAAATTTCTATCTGGTTCAAGTACTTTGGTATTTTTGTAATAACTGGCTATTATTACTTATTTTTTAACATTTTATCAATTCTAATATACATTTTCTGGAAATTATTTCTCAAGAAGTTTACTTTTAATTAATTGATATTTTATAGTCTGTAAAATATCTATAAGAATATCATGAATTTCAAGTGAGTACCACTTCAATACATTTCATGTAGTGCACTGTAAACACGACTGAATGGCCTCCTTATCCCCAACTCCAGATCAAACACCCAAAAAAATAGATGCCGTTAATAAACGCATGGCAACCCGGACGGCGTAAAGCGAAAACTTGAGTCGACGTTTTCAAGAAAATCTCTTTCGGCATCGATTAAATGAAGCTGTTAACTCCAAGATGGCAGTTTCCAGGACAATGCGCCTGATTAAGTAAGATTTCCGCCTGAGTAAGATTTTCTATCGGCTTGAAATTTTCCTCCTAGAAACTGGCAACACCGCATGGTGTAGATATCGCCGAGTCAGCTTGGCGGGCTTTTGAAGGGATGTTCGTGGGTGGAATTTACTTCCACCGGAATATTTTCAAATGAAGTGGCAGGGTTCTGCTGCTGTTTTTTTTTGTTTCCTTTTTTTTTATCTATCATTTTATTTGCATCTTGAGAAAGTGACAGGTTCCCAAAAATGTTTGGCCGGTCCTTTAGATATTTTTTTTTTTATTGGGTGTGTTATTTACGTCTTGTAAAATATTTTTTATTATATATCCTGGAATATTTTCATGGGAAGTGGCAGGTTAATTTTTATTTATTGCAGATTTTTTATCGAATTTTTTATATATTTATAGATTTTCCTTATATAATTTCCCACTCCCTTTGTCTGGCTCTTGTCTCTTTACGGACTGTATTGTGTATTTGATTGCAACCGCAGCTATAGAAAATCTAATCTTGAGGGGGAACTGAAGAATTCAATGATACGAGTACTTCCCAGTTGGAAAGAATATAATGGATTTCATTTCCGTGTTCTTTCCACCTTCAAAGGTATCAGTTTCATCCTCGTCAGTCAGGATAACGACAAGTCTCTCTTTCAAGTTATGTTGGTTCCATTTGGGATTAGAAAAAGATGGTGCAAACTGTAAAGGTTTTTATGCGAAGACTTAGGTTGCGTGGAGTAGGTGTGTAACTTTAGCTGCTGAGAAATTATACTTTGGGTGTTAGGTGATAAACTTTTGCAAACTGTTTTTTCATGAGAAGACTTAGGTTGCGTGGAGTAGGTGTGTAAATTTAGCTGCTGAGAAATTATACTTTGGGTGTTAGGTGATAAACTTTTGCAAACTGTTTTTTCATGAGAAGACTTAGGTTGCGTGGAGTAGGTGTGTAACTTTAGCTGATGGGAAATTATACTTTGGGTGTTAGATGATAAACTTTTGCATACTGTTTTTCATGCGAAGACTTCGGTTGCGTGGAGTAGGTGTATAACTTTAGCTGCTGAGAAATTATACTTTGGGTGTTAGGTGATAAACTTTTGCAAACTGTAAAGGTTTTCATGCGAAGACTTTGGTTGCGTGGAGTAGGTGTGTAAATTTAGCTGGTGAGAAATTATACTTTGATACGATTTAGCTGGGCGTTAGGTGATAAACTTTTGTGTAAGTTAGGTGCCTGAGTTCGATTCCCAAGAGTGCAGTCCTATATTGTAAGGTATGTGAATTACATTGCTTTGGAAGGGTGGTAGGACAATTGCGTACTGGACATTTGTGTCCCGGACAGTTGTGTCCCGGACAATTGCGTCCCCGGACGTTTTCGTCCCGGAAATTTGCCTACCTGTACTTGTTTTTAGTGACCAAGTAATATTTGCTAAAAGATACGGAAGTAACTCTTTCTCTTTGTATGTCTGTTTGCATGTATATATGTATGTATGTATGCATGCTATAGCTCGATTACAGAACTGCTAATTACTGTAAATAAGATATATGGCATAAAACCACTGAGGTATAGAACTTAGAATCACTGTACTTACCTTTAGTAAGGAATTCCTGATTTCTCTAGAAGCAGAAGAGAATTTTTATTCATGGCTGTTCAACCTCAGTTGTTGGAGTGGGCACAGGATTCAGCCAACTCTCTCAATTTCATAGTGGAATGTTCATGACCGAACAGCTGATGACTGGCCGAGGTCCACTAATAATTTAAACGGGTGGCATAACACAATTCAGAATTATATAACAGTCACCACCCCTCCATTTGGAAACTAATTGACGCCCTAAAGAATCAAGAAGCTGTGGCGGAGAAAAAGGAAAGTAGACTATCTTTCTTACGAGACGTTGCTCATAACATGCATACCTTTTAGGTATGAACTTAAAAGTAGCCATCGTAAGTCATTATTGAAAAAATATAACCTAAACTTTTCAGACTTATATATAGAAAATTTATAGTGTATACATTTATATAAAAAATTTCCATTTTAAAAAGTTTTTAAAAGATAATAAAACGTGCAAATGAAATATTGACGTCTATATATATATATATATATATATATATATATATATATATATATATATATATATATATATATATATATATATATATATGTTCTTTCGTGTCCAGTATGGCTACAGGTATAATTATTGCCAAAGTATGAATTAAGATTCTAAATTATTTGATGCTATTAAAACATATGCATATTCAGGGTGGATAAAGGTATAAATAAAATTACTGTGTAAAAGTATAGAGTAAAGGTAAAGATGAAAAGCTTTATAGAATCAGTACAACACACATACAGGTACGCAAATATCTAGGACGCATATGTCCGGGGACGCAATTGTCCGGGACACAACTGTCCGGGACCCAACTGTCCAGTACGCAAATGTCCTAGAACCCTTTGGAAGATAACTTAGGTGCATACAAACCCTACTTTGGAGAAAGTTAGGTACAGGATTTTGGTTCGTGGAAGGAGAATTTTACAGTAAGTTAGGTTCATGTCTTTGGTATCTTGAAACATTAGTGGTAGGTTTGAAATTTTGGATTTTAGCTACAGAGCAGAAAGTTGAGTGTAACTTAGGTCAAAGATTTTCGTTGTACTAAAGGAAAAATGGGAATCGTAATTTGAAGACTTTGGTTGATTAGAAGTCTAATTTTAGTGTATATTGATTATTTTGCTGAATGGAAGTAGATTTACGTTAAGGGTAAATTTTCCATGAATTTTTATATCAGGATAATTTAAAGTTTTAAGATGGACAAAATATAAACTCTCGAGATTTGATTAAAGATTTTGGTCATGTAATAAGAAAACTTCATAAGATCTTTAATTGTAGAGTCTATGTTCATTAGATTGTGAAGCTTAAAGTAGTTAATGTCTATGATTTTGTATGTAAGAAAGTCAAGGTTAGTGTTAATCACAATTTTGACTATGGAGAAATGTATAGCAGGTTAGGTCAGAATTACAGGTCACCCTGGGGGTAGGTAAGCTTTATTCTAGAGTAGGTTGGTGGTTTTTGCCGTTTGTAATTGGCTGGGACGAAGGATATTGTTGCGTCACATTGTGATGATTCAACGCTTACATACATGATCAGTGAACAAGCCAAGAGAAGGAGGAACTACATTGGCTCAAGATTCCCCTAACCCTGTATGAACAGGAATAGTCTAGCTCAGTGGTTCCCAAACTATCTTACCTGACGCCCCCTTTTCACTTCCAGTAGACCCGTACGCCCCCACTCCTCTCTTTTTTATTTGAAATGATTCTAACATTTATTTCTTAGCATTGTACAGGAAAACAGATTTCTGTTTGTATTACATTTTAATAATGAAAGCCACTCAAACAAATAATAGTACATTCCAGTCACTAAAAACGAAACTTTTGGTTCAAAGTGAGCGAAAAAAAGTTTGAACATTAGCAAATTGGCAAAATTTAGTTGCAATTTTAAGAATAGATAATTTGAAAACATGGTATATAATATTTGGAAATACTTATTAAACTAAGGCACAATTTCTGGTCAAATTTAGTAAGATGGATGCATGTATGTAATGACAGATATTTGTTCTTTTAATGAATTTATTATTCTATTAAACAAGTAATTTCGAGCAGATGACTTCACACCCTCCTTGTATCGTCCTCCCGCCCCCTAGTGGGGCGCACCCCCCAGTTTGGGAACCACTGGTCTAGCTGATGGTTTTTGCAGTTTGTAATTGGGTGGGACAAGGGACATTGTTGGGTTACATTTTAATGATCTAACGCTTACATACATGATCAGTGAACAAACTAAGAGAAAGGAGAACTGCATTGGCCCAAGATTCCCCTAGCCCCGTGTGGACAGGAATAGTCTAGTTTTGGAGCCTTACCTGGAACATCTATCCAGCCGCGAGGCGTGACGTGAACGTCGTACCGGAAGATTGCGAGTGTGGGGATGCCACCAAGCCATTACAAATTTTGTATAGGTTTGATTGCAGAGAATAGACTTCAATACCAATGATTCTATGACTTGGTTATCTGATCAGGATGCTAAGCTACATCTGATGTGTTTGGCAGCTGGGTGGGTGATAGAAAAGAAGCGACTCGCGATGTTTTCACCTCGGTTAGAAGAAGGAAGGATGTCACTTAAAGTGTCACTCCTTCCAGGGGAACTATTAGAGGCACATCTTCTGGATAACCTTACTTGAAACGTGGATTTAAAGGGAACAGATTGTGGAGTGATCTCAGGAAGTTGAATCGGTGGAACTTGAAGAGGTCAAACTCACAGCGAATATTTTTATATTGAACAGACTTACATCAATCTCTTTATAGTTTATATATGAAATATCTGTTTTAATGTTGTTACTGTTCTTAATTGAAATATTTTATATAAGCTCCTCGTTACTTTTCTTATAGTTTGTTTTATATTTCCTTTCCCCAACGGGGTATTTTTCCCTGCTAAAGCCCTTGGGCTTATAGCATCCTGCTTGAGGGTACACTCGAGCACGATGTTGTCTTGTTTCTCTTCCTCTTGTTTTGTTGGGAAGTTTTTATAGTTTATTTAGGAGATATTTATTTTAATGTTGTTGCTCTCCTTGAAAATTTATTTTTCCTTGTTTCCTTTCCTCACTGGGCTATTTTCCCTGTTAGAGCCCCTGTGCTTGTAGCATCCTGCTTTTCTATATAGGGTTGTAGCATAGGTAATGATAATGATAATAATAATAATAATAATAATAATAATAATAATAATATTAATAATAATAATAATATTAACCACAAGACAAAGATACGTGTGTTTCTGTTAGAATAATAAGGTCCTTGACAAGAACGCTTTTCATAATAAGAGATAATCTTTTTTCTCTCCTGTTGAAATCCTTCTGAGAGACTAAGATTTCAGTCTTCCATTTCTGAAAAGAATTTAGTTTTTATAAAAGATGAAAAGTTTATAAAACCAAATTTCGTATGAAGCTTCTTATTCATAGTGTAAATATTGTGTAAACATTTACTGTATATTTTAGTGTATAATGAATAATGTTCAACTGGAGGGGAGCTGTTATTATTGATTTGAAGGAAGAGGTTATTCAAAGGTCTGTGTTTACAAGGACACACCAGATAGGGGATCTGACCTTTTATCTCCTCTGGCTGTTTGACAATGGCTGTCATTTAGATTTGATTGCGTCTGTCTTGGGTGGCTTTGTTTTATTGTCTGTCTATCTATCTTTCTGTCTATCTATGTATCTATCTGTTTATCTATCTATGGATGTATTCTTATGTATGTAAATATATATACTGTATACTGTACACGTATACATACACTTTGATATATGAAATTATATCGATATATATCCTTATATATATATATATATATATATATATATATATATATATATATATATATATAAATGTATGTATGCATAATATATTTATATACATATATAAATGTATTTAGCTATATATACTTCCTGTATATATATATATATATATATATATATATATATATATATATATATATGTATGCATGTACTGTATGTATTTATGTATGTATAAATACATAGATAAACTAGATGTAACCCTGTCTCTTACACTTAAAAATTTGTCGTAAAAAAATGGTTAAAAATCCCTGAATGAATATTGCCAGGCATTTACCGTTATAAAAACGTATATATTGACGTAAAGGAGTGATATTACGGTCACCAACCCGTCAAAGATAATAACAGAGTAAAAATGACTGAAATACGGATGAGAACAGTTTATTTACATGGAGGATTTCTTAGACAGTGTCTGCTAAAGGGTTCTTTAGCTAACTCAGAAATACTCTTAGATGAAGAACATTATTAATATCCAGATGGCTGTAAAAAGTCTTTCTGTTTTGAGTAGTGTTTCTCCTAACCTGGTAATCGGTGGTTTTCTTAACCACTCTTTTCTTTCACATGTTCTTTTATGTCCCTTTTTTATTCATTCTATGTCTATTCCATTGGTTTATAAGTCTCTAAATTAAGGTTCCCTTCTTCTTCTTCTTCTTCTTCTTTTTCTTCTTCTTCTTCTTCTTATGTCCTCTTTTATTCCATCTTTGTCTATTTTATCTTCCATCCACTGTATAATATTAAGATTTTCTTCTTCCTCTTCTTCTTCTTATGTCCTCTTTTATTCCATCTTTGTCTATTATATCTTCCATCCACTGTATAATATTAAGATTTTCTTCTTCCTCTTCTTCTTCTTCTTATGTCCTCTTTTATTCCATCTTTGTCTATTTTATTTATCCACTGTATAATACAGTAACAACAAAAAATACAGCCGTTTTTAGTCCACCGCAGGACAGAGGCCTCAGACATGGCAATTCATGTCTGCGGTTTGCCCAAACTCCAACACCACGCAGGTCAGTGCGGATTGATGATGGTGTGGGATTTTCGCCTGATCACTCACAGCAAACCAACCTAGTATGAGTATCCCTGACTAGTACAGCTTTGTTGATCATGGCAATACACAAAAAATCATCACGTTATGATAGCTGCAATCAGAAAGGGGCATAACACATTACCAGCTATTATATTATTATATGTATTCACTTTCATGCATGGCTTTGACCCAGTCTGGGACTGAGGTTTGTGAAAGAGAATGCTATCTATCTATCTATACCTATCTATCTATCTATCTGGGTGCTATGTCCTAAACGTGGGCTGTCAATTGCTTCCACCTGTTCCTGTCATTAGCTCTGTATGAATTGTCCAGCTGTTACATTCTCCTAAAAAGGTTATGATAAGAATCATTTAAAATAAATGATAAAAAGCTTTCAAATGTTGCCACCAGAGGGCAAGACACTAGTGTTGAACCATGTACTCCAAAGAGGATTATACTTTTCCCCTCCTGAGAAATGTTTAGATTTTTAAGATTTTCTTTGGGATTCGACGAGTCTATTGTAAAGGATTTTTTTTAGAAGAATAAGAAGAATAAGAAAAAGAAGAAGAATAAGGAATAAGGCCTCTCATAAAAGTATATTTGATGCCACATGTGATATCTACCCCAACTTTTTCCCTCCCAAGCCAAGGCTTTTAGGCCTAACTATAGAGATATGAAATTGTAGAAGAAGTTTTATAAGGGGAAACTCTACCAAATGGCAAGTTGGTTTATATATATATATATATATATATATATATATATATATATATATATATATATATATTCCTTTCTGAGTGGGGATACCTTAACACGGTAATAGGTTGGCCAGAGAACCAGCCACTCGTTGAGATACTACCGCTAGAGAGTTATGGGGTCTTTTGACTGGCCAGACAGTAGTACATTGGATCCTTCTCTCTGGTTACGGTTCATTTTCCCTTAGCCTAACACATACATCGAATAGTCTGGCCTATTCCTTACACATTCTCCTCTGTCCTCTTACACATGACAACACTGACATTACCAAACAATTCTTCTTACTGCACTTTAATTGTTCAATGGCCATTTTCCTCTTGGTAAGTGTAGAAGAGACTCTTTAGCTATGGTAAGCAGCTCTTCTAGGAGAAAGACGCTCCGAAATCAAACCATTGTTCTCTAATCTTGGATAGTGCCATAGCCTCTGTACCATGGTCTTCCACTGTCTTGGTTTGGAGTTCTCTTGCTTGAGGGTAGACTTTGGCACACTATTCTATCTTATATCTCTTCCCATTATTTTGTTTGAGTTTTTATAGTTTGTATAGGAGATATTTCTTTTAATCTCTTTGTTCTTCTTAAAATATTTTCGTTTTCTTTGTTTCCTTTCCTCACTGAGCTATTTTCCCTGTTGGAGCCACTGGGCTTATAGCATCCTGCTTTTCCAATTAGGGTTGTAGCTTAGCAAGTAATAATAATAATCATAATAATAATAGTAATGATAATAATAATGATAATAAAGGATTTTGTACATCGTCATGATCAGCAAAGCTGTATTAAGGACAACCTTACTAGGTTGGGTTGCTGTGAGCAGTCACACAGAAGTTTCCCACCATTACCAATCCGCAGCTGGCCATAGGGATGAAAATTGGCCAAACCCCTGATATGAATAATGACTTGGCTGAGGCTTTTGTCCTGCAGTGGACTAGAAATTCCTGCATTTGTTGATGTTATAGTTGTCGTTGTTGTTGTATATATATATATATATATATATATATATATATATATATATATATATATATATATATATATATATATATATATATATATATATATGTATACATATGTATGTATGTATGTATGTATGTATGTATGTATAAAGTATATACTTATACATGAAGAATCTGGTTCTAACTCCCAATTTTTTATTTTTTGGACCCGAGATAGCAGAGTCTGCCTCATGAATTTTTGATAGAGGAACACGGGGCCAACCAATTCCTGCTTGGAATATTCCTAAAAAAAGGAATACAGATGCAACTTGCTGCCATATGTTGAGTTTGGAATATTCGACACTTCTGTTTGGAATTTCCAGACGAATTTTGGGATCTTTTGAAGTTTCTTGTATTAAATAAGTCTTTCTGAAAAGAATTGGATTTTGTGTTTGTGACTTTTTTTTTCTGTGGTTGGATCTCTTCCCCTCACCCACCCCCCATCGCCTTGTATGACTACTCTCTCTCTCTCTCTCTCTCTCTCTCTCTCTCTCTCTCTCTCTCTCTCTCTCTCTCTCTCTCTCTAACCATGTATGACCATTCTCTTGGTTTATATACTGTGT
>NW_027171885.1:85000-100000 GCF_036898095.1 Palaemon carinicauda
GAACGCAGGGTAGGGTTGGCTCACTTCAAAAGCCCTGTTTGAATACCTACCCAGGGTGGGATAATTAGTTATCATTATATTAAATGATTTCTAAACTTAAAGAGAGTAAGTGGATATGCAGAATATTTGTTTAGGGTTCAAGTGAGATTTTTGGAAATTGAGCTGAATTAGGTGCCTTAACTGGAATGTTTACTCGGTGTAAGAGTGTACCTATCTGAAATTGAGATGAAACCTTTTCGAAATGGAGCTAGGATAGAGGTCTAAGCCACTTTATTTACTTAGGGTATGAGTGAACCTTTCTAAAATTGTGCTGAAATATCTGCCTTAGGCAGAATATTTGCATAGGGTAAGAGTGAACCTTACTGAAATTTAGCTAGGATAGAGGTCTAAGCCAGTTTATTTACTCAGGGTATGAGTGAACCTTTCTGAAACTGGTCTTTAATAGAGTTCTCAGACAGAATATTTACTTGGGGCTAAGAGTGAACCCATCTTAAACTGATCTTAGTTAAGGGTTTTAGACAATATTTACTTGGGGCTAAGAGTGAACCTGTCTGAAACTGATCTTAAATAGAGGTCTCAGCCAGTTTATTTACTTAGGTTAAGAGTGAACCTATCTGGGACGGTCTTAGGGGTCTTAGACAGAATATTTACTTGGGGCTAAGAGTGAACCTATCTGAAACTGATCTTAAAAATCTGCCCTAGGCAGAATATTTGCATAGTGTAAGAGTGAACCTCTAAAATTGAACTGAATGAAAGACACTAACAGAATGGTCAGCACTACCATCTAAAAACAGTAAATATGTAAATCTGAGCATTGTTTACAAACACGTACATACACACACATACACACATGTTTGTGAAGACCTTAATGTTTTAGCGGTGTAAAATTACTCGCTCGTAAGGGAAAGATGGTGCTGCTGTGTATAGGGGGGTTTGACGTGTAGTTTATGAGGCCTTTGTTAGATATCTTAACACGCTGCTTGTTTATGTGAATTTGCCAATCTCTAGACCTTTTTAGGGAAAGAGTTTGATTGTCGGTGAATACACACGCGCTATGCATGTTAATATATATATATATATATATATATATATATATATATATATATATATATATATATATACATACATATATATATATATATATATATATATATATATATATATATATATATATATATATATATATATATATATGTGTGTATATACATACTTATATATAAACAGATACAAACACATAATTTGTGATATGCACATACATGTGTATATATACAAATTTATATGTGTATATTTATAAATACACACAACACATAGACGTACACATAGAATTATATATACAAATAAATATTTATGTATATATATATATATATATATATATATATATATATATATATATATATATATATATATATATATATATATGGAATAAAATAATAGTTAACATCCCCGCTACAGGAATAGAACCATCCTTTTATTACTTTCTCTCTCTCTCTCTCTCTCTCTCTCTCTCTCTCTCTCTCTCTCTCTCTCTCTCTCTCTCTTGTTTTACGTCTGAGTGTGGTTAGGGAATAACTTCTTATTATTATTATTATTATTATTATTATTATTTTCTGAAAATAAAACTGAGAAAAAGTGAATAGTTAATATTATTAAAGATATTACGAATATAGATGAAACTGATATTAGAGCAAAATATTGAAATTAATTATAATTTAGCGTATATTTTTTTAAGCAACAATGTATCAGTATTTTGGTTGAGACCCGAGCTCCACACCAGGCCGTAAATAGGAACGGAAACTGGTAAGGGAGCGGGGGTGAGGGGGGGGGGCAGAATTCCTGAATAATTGTTCTTTCCCCAACAGAATAAAATTTTCATATATTGGTGGCAACACTGTCGAGCGAGTGTTGCCATCGACATGCCCTCATATTATCCTTCCTATAATTGTTCTTTTCCCTGATCAGAATAAAATTTTCATATATTGGTGGCAACACTACCGAGCGAGTGTTGCCATCGACATGTCCTCATATTATCCTTCCTATAATTGTTCTTTTCCCTGACCAGAATAAAATTTTCATATATTGGTGGCAACACTGTCGAGCGAGTGTTGCCATCGACATGTCCCATTATTATCATACCAACGTAGAGAAAACAGTCGATGTTTATTGATTTTATGTCATAAAAGAAAAAAAGAGAGAGAGACAGACATTTCTTTGAAAACAACCCTTGAATTGCAGAACAAAAGAAGTTGGTCACCCGCTCCATTCTTTGATGCGGCTCTTAGATACCTGGAAACATAATGGGTGGCCGTCCTTTTCTGGCGAACCTTCGCTCTGAGGAATTGTTTTGTTTGCCTCGTGGATGGAGGCTTTGATGTGTGACCTATTTATTCTTTCGGTGGCAGCGGCTGCCTCGTGGCACCGTCGCACTCGCGATAGGTTTGTCCCGAATTTGGTTTTGCTGTACTTTTTGAAATAGGGATTGGACCTTGGCATTCTTGTGAGCTAGTGATATGGCCTTAGCATCTATTTGAGCTAGGGTTTGAGCCATACTATCCTTGTGACCCATAAATTGGGCAATGCCATGCTTTAGAGCTAGGGCTTGGACCTTATTATCCGTGTAAACTAAGGATATGTCCACACCCTCCCTTTGAACTAGGGGTTGTACCATACCAATCTTGTGAGCTAGGCATAGGGCCCTACCATCCTTTAGAGCTAGGGCTTTGACCTTATTATCCTTATAAGCTAAGGATATGTCCATACCATCCTTTTGAACTAGGGGGTTGGACCATATGACCCTTGTGAGCTGGGGATATGGCGAATCCTTTTTTGTGGGCTTGGCATTGGGCCATACCATCCTTTAGAGCCAGGGCTTGGACTTTATTATTCTTGTAAAGTAAGTATATGTCCATACCATCCTTTTGAACTAGGGGTTGGACCATGTGACCCTTGTGAGCTGGGGATATGGCGAATCCTTTTTTGGGAGCTTGGCATTGGGCCATACCATCCTTTTGAGCTAGGGCTTGGACTTTATTATCCTTGTAAAATAAGGATAAGTCCACACCATCCTTTTGAACTAGGGGTTGGACCATACCATCCTTGTGAGCTAGCTGTATGGTGAAACCATTCTTGTGAGCTTGGCATTGGTCATTCGATCCTTTAGAGCTAGGGCTTGGCTCTTACTATCCTTGTAAGCTAAGGATATGTCCATACCATCCGTTTGAACTAGCGGTTGGACCATATGATCCTTGTGAGTTGTGGGATATGGCGAAACCATTCTTATGGGCTAGGCATTGATTCATAACATCCTTGTGAGCTAGGCTTTGAGCCATACTATCCTTGGGAGCCATAAATTGGGCAATGCCATCCTTTAGCGTGGGGGTTTGGACCATGCGATCCTTGTGAGCAAGGGATATGGCAAAACCATTTTTGTGAGCTAGGCATTGGGCCATACCATCCTTGTCAGCTAGGGTTTGAGCCATACTAACCTTGTGAGCCATGAGTTGGGCCATGCCATCCTTTAGAGCTAGGGCTTAGACCTTATGCTTTTAAGTTAAGGATATGTTCATACCATCCTTTTTGAACTAGGGATTGGACCATACCATCCTTTTGAGAGGGGGATATGACCTTTCCTTCCTTGCGAGATAGGGATTTGATGTTTTAGGTGCTCTTATAGCTACAAATCTGCCTGCTGACTCACTGAGAGCCATTGCCTTGTTTTCCCTGGTCATATTGAGGGTAAAGAGGGTACTTGGCTAGCTGATCATGTGTTTGGGTATTTCATCCTTTTGAAAATGTTAGTTCATTGGTCATAGGTTCATCATTTAGGTGTTGGGAGGTCATAGGGCTGGAAAAAGGCAGGTAAAATTTTTAAGGAAATACTTGGGAGAGTAGAGACATCCAAATTTATGGTGGAGGCAGATGGCACAAAGGCTTGATGTAGCTTGTCTACACATGAGCTCCTAATTCCATAGAGTGAAGTTTTGGAACCTAATATATATATATATATATATTTTTTTTTATTTATTTATTTATATATACTTTACTGTATATATATATATATATATATATATATATATATATATATATATATGTATATATATATATATATATATATATATATATATATATATATATATATATATATATATATATATATATATATATATATATATATTTATATATATATATATAATATATATATACACTGTATGTATATATATGTATATATATACAAATGCATATATATATATATATATATATATATATATATATATATATATATGCATGTAGAAAGATGAATTTGACAATGACATACATATTCACTTGGCAGCTGTCGTTATATTCAATTTTTTAGTTTTATAAATGCTCGTAATACAGAAACGTTTCTCCATCTGAAAATGTTTTTCTTCTTTAAAGGGATTTTATTTTAAATGTTTCTCCTCCAAAACGTTTCTCCTCCAAAACATTTCTCCACAAACCTTTCTCCTCCAAAACTTTTTTTGCTCCAAAACATTTCTCCTTCAAAACATTTTTCTTCCAAAAAATTTTTGCTCCAAAACATTTCCCCCTTAAACTTTTTCTCCTTCAAAACCTTTCTCTTCCAAAATGTATCACCTTATCAAAATGTTCCCCTTCCAAAACGTTTTCCTTACGAAATGTTTTTCCTCCAAAATGTTTCCCCCCAAAAATGTTTCCCCTCCATAATGTTTCCCCGCAGAAACATTTCCTCTCCAATACGTTCCTCTTCCAAAATGTTTCTTTTCAAAAATGTTTCCCTTCCAAAATGTTTCTCCTTTAAAACGTTTCTTCCCAGAAAGGTTCTCCTTTAAAACTTTGTTTTTCCTTCAAAATGTTTCTCTTCCTAAATGTTTCTCTTCCAAAATGTTTCTCTTCCTAAATGTTTCTCTTCCAAAATGTTTCTCCTCCAAAACGTTTCCTCTCCAAAACGTTTCCCTTCCTAAATGTTTCTCTTCCAAAATGTTTCTCCTATAAAACATTTCTCCCCAAAAAGTTTCTCCTTTAAAACTTTTTTTTCCTTCAAAACGTTTCCCTTCCAAAATGTTTCTCCTCCAAAACGTGTCCCTTCCTAAATGTTTCTCCTCCAAAATTTTTCCCCTCCAAAATGTTTCCCTTCCTAAATGTTTATCCTCCAAAACGTTTCCCCTCCAAAACGTTTCCCTTCCAAAACGTTTCCCCTCCAAAACATTTCCCCTCCAAAACGTTTCCCTTCCAAAATTTTTCCCCTCCAAAACATTTCCCCTCCAAAACGTTTCCCTTCCAAAACATTTCCCTTCCAAAACGTTTCCCCTCCAAAACGTTTCCCTTCCAAAATTTTTCCCCTCCAAAACATTTCCCTTCCAAAACGTTTCCCCTCCAAAACATTTCCCTTCCAAAACGTTTCCCCTCCAAAACATTTCCCCTCCAAAACGTTTCCCTTCCAAAATTTTTCCCCTCCAAAACATTTCCCCTCCAAAACGTTTCCCTTCCAAAACATTTCCCTTCCAAAACGTTTCCCCTCCAAAACGTTTCCCTTCCAAAATTTTTCCCCTCCAAAACATTTCCCTTCCAAAACGTTTCCCCTCCAAAACATTTCCCCTCCAAAACGTTTCCCTTCCAAAATTTTTCCCCTCCAAAACATTTCCCTTCCAAAACGTTTCCCCTCCAAAACATTTCCCCTCCAAAACGTTTCCCTTCCAAAATTTTTCCCCTCCAAAACGTTTCCCCTCCAAAACATTTCCCCTCCAAAACGTTTCCCTTCCAAAACGTTTCCCCTCCAAAACATTTCCCCTCCAAAACGTTTCCCTTCCAAAATTTTTCCCCTCCAAAACATTTCCCCTCCAAAACGTTTCCCTTCCAAAACATTTCCCCTCCAAAACGTTTCCCCTCCAAAACATTTCCCTTCCAAAACGTTTCCCCTCCAAAACATTTCCCTTCCAAAACGTTTCCCCTCCAAAACGTTTCCCCTCCAAAACATTTCCCCTCCAAAACGTTTCCCTTCCAAAATTTTTCCCCTCCAAAACATTTCCCCTCCAAAACGTTTCCCTTCCAAAACGTTTCCCCTCCAAAACGTTTCCCCTCCAAAACATTTCCCTTCCAAAATGTTTCCCCTCCAAAACGTTTCCCCTCCAAAACGTTTCCCCTCCAAAATTTTTCCCCTCCAAAACATTTCCCCTCCAAAACGTTTCCCCTCCAAAACGTTTCCCCTCCAAAACGTTTCCCCTCCAAAACGTTTCCCCTCCAAAACGTTTCCCCTCCAAAACATTTCCCTTCCAAAATTTTTCCCCTCCAAAACGTTTCCCCTCCAAAACGTTTCCCCTCCAAAACATTTCCCCTCCAAAACATTTCCCTTCCAAAACGTTTCCCCTCCAAAACATTTCCCTTCCAAAACGTTTCCCCTCCAAAACGTTTCCCCTCCAAAACGTTTCCCTTCCAAAATTTTTCCCCTCCAAAACATTTCCCCTCCAAAACGTTTCCCTTCCAAAACGTTTCCCCTCCAAAACGTTTCCCCTCCAAAACATTTCCCCTCCAAAACGTTTCCCCTCCAAAACATTTCCCTTCCAAAATGTTTCTCCTCCAAAACGTGTCCCTTCCTAAATGTTTCTCCTCCAAAATTTTTCCCCTCCAAAATGTTTCCCTTCCTAAATGTTTATCCTCCAAAACGTTTCCCCTCCAAAACGTTTCCCTTCCAAAACGTTTCCCCTCCAAAACATTTCCCCTCCAAAACGTTTCCCTTCCAAAATTTTTCCCCTCCAAAACATTTCCCCTCCAAAACGTTTCCCTTCCAAAACATTTCCCTTCCAAAACGTTTCCCCTCCAAAACGTTTCCCTTCCAAAATTTTTCCCCTCCAAAACATTTCCCTTCCAAAACGTTTCCCCTCCAAAACATTTCCCTTCCAAAACGTTTCCCCTCCAAAACATTTCCCCTCCAAAACGTTTCCCTTCCAAAATTTTTCCCCTCCAAAACATTTCCCCTCCAAAACGTTTCCCTTCCAAAACATTTCCCTTCCAAAACGTTTCCCCTCCAAAACGTTTCCCTTCCAAAATTTTTCCCCTCCAAAACATTTCCCTTCCAAAACGTTTCCCCTCCAAAACATTTCCCCTCCAAAACGTTTCCCTTCCAAAATTTTTCCCCTCCAAAACATTTCCCTTCCAAAACGTTTCCCCTCCAAAACATTTCCCCTCCAAAACGTTTCCCTTCCAAAATTTTTCCCCTCCAAAACATTTCCCTTCCAAAACGTTTCCCCTCCAAAACATTTCCCTTCCAAAACGTTTCCCCTCCAAAACATTTCCCCTCCAAAACGTTTCCCTTCCAAAATTTTTCCCCTCCAAAACATTTCCCCTCCAAAACGTTTCCCTTCCAAAACATTTCCCTTCCAAAACGTTTCCCCTCCAAAACGTTTCCCTTCCAAAATTTTTCCCCTCCAAAACATTTCCCTTCCAAAACGTTTCCCCTCCAAAACATTTCCCCTCCAAAACGTTTCCCTTCCAAAATTTTTCCCCTCCAAAACATTTCCCTTCCAAAACGTTTCCCCTCCAAAACATTTCCCCTCCAAAACATTTCCCTTCCAAAATTTTTCCCCTCCAAAACGTTTCCCCTCCAAAACATTTCCCCTCCAAAACGTTTCCCTTCCAAAACGTTTCCCCTCCAAAACATTTCCCCTCCAAAACGTTTCCCTTCCAAAATTTTTCCCCTCCAAAACATTTCCCCTCCAA
The DNA here is from genome assembly GCF_036898095.1 of Palaemon carinicauda. Taxonomy (NCBI): domain Eukaryota; kingdom Metazoa; phylum Arthropoda; class Malacostraca; order Decapoda; family Palaemonidae; genus Palaemon; species Palaemon carinicauda. The sequence continues at coordinate 92,711 of NW_027171885.1, forward strand.
AACGTTTCCCTTCCAAAACATTTCCCCTCCAAAACGTTTCCCCTCCAAAACATTTCCCTTCCAAAACGTTTCCCCTCCAAAACATTTCCCTTCCAAAACGTTTCCCCTCCAAAACGTTTCCCCTCCAAAACATTTCCCCTCCAAAACGTTTCCCTTCCAAAATTTTTCCCCTCCAAAACATTTCCCCTCCAAAACGTTTCCCTTCCAAAACGTTTCCCCTCCAAAACGTTTCCCCTCCAAAACATTTCCCTTCCAAAATGTTTCCCCTCCAAAACATTTCCCCTCCAAAACGTTTCCCCTCCAAAATTTTTCCCCTCCAAAACATTTCCCCTCCAAAACGTTTCCCCTCCAAAACGTTTCCCCTCCAAAACGTTTCCCCTCCAAAACGTTTCCCCTCCAAAACATTTCCCTTCCAAAATTTTTCCCCTCCAAAACGTTTCCCCTCCAAAACGTTTCCCCTCCAAAACATTTCCCCTCCAAAACATTTCCCTTCCAAAACGTTTCCCCTCCAAAACATTTCCCTTCCAAAACGTTTCCCCTCCAAAACGTTTCCCCTCCAAAACGTTTCCCTTCCAAAATTTTTCCCCTCCAAAACATTTCCCCTCCAAAACGTTTCCCTTCCAAAACGTTTCCCCTCCAAAACGTTTCCCCTCCAAAACATTTCCCCTCCAAAACGTTTCCCCTCCAAAACATTTCCCTTCCAAAATGTTTCTCCTCCAAAACGTGTCCCTTCCTAAATGTTTCTCCTCCAAAATTTTTCCCCTCCAAAATGTTTCCCTTCCTAAATGTTTATCCTCCAAAACGTTTCCCCTCCAAAACGTTTCCCTTCCAAAACGTTTCCCCTCCAAAACATTTCCCCTCCAAAACGTTTCCCTTCCAAAATTTTTCCCCTCCAAAACATTTCCCCTCCAAAACGTTTCCCTTCCAAAACATTTCCCTTCCAAAACGTTTCCCCTCCAAAACGTTTCCCTTCCAAAATTTTTCCCCTCCAAAACATTTCCCTTCCAAAACGTTTCCCCTCCAAAACATTTCCCTTCCAAAACGTTTCCCCTCCAAAACATTTCCCCTCCAAAACGTTTCCCTTCCAAAATTTTTCCCCTCCAAAACATTTCCCCTCCAAAACGTTTCCCTTCCAAAACATTTCCCTTCCAAAACGTTTCCCCTCCAAAACGTTTCCCTTCCAAAATTTTTCCCCTCCAAAACATTTCCCTTCCAAAACGTTTCCCCTCCAAAACATTTCCCCTCCAAAACGTTTCCCTTCCAAAATTTTCCCCCTCCAAAACATTTCCCTTCCAAAACGTTTCCCCTCCAAAACATTTCCCCTCCAAAACGTTTCCCTTCCAAAATTTTTCCCCTCCAAAACGTTTCCCCTCCAAAACATTTCCCCTCCAAAACGTTTCCCTTCCAAAATGTTTCCCCTCCAAAACATTTCCCCTCCAAAACGTTTCCCTTCCAAAATTTTTCCCCTCCAAAACATTTCCCCTCCAAAACGTTTCCCTTCCAAAACATTTCCCCTCCAAAACGTTTCCCCTCCAAAACATTTCCCTTCCAAAACGTTTCCCCTCCAAAACATTTCCCTTCCAAAACGTTTCCCCTCCAAAACGTTTCCCCTCCAAAACATTTCCCCTCCAAAACGTTTCCCTTCCAAAATTTTTCCCCTCCAAAACATTTCCCCTCCAAAACGTTTCCCTTCCAAAACGTTTCCCCTCCAAAACGTTTCCCCTCCAAAACATTTCCCTTCCAAAATGTTTCCCCTCCAAAACATTTCCCCTCCAAAACGTTTCCCCTCCAAAATTTTTCCCCTCCAAAACATTTCCCCTCCAAAACGTTTCCCCTCCAAAACGTTTCCCCTCCAAAACGTTTCCCCTCCAAAACATTTCCCTTCCAAAATTTTTCCCCTCCAAAACGTTTCCCCTCCAAAACGTTTCCCCTCCAAAACATTTCCCCTCCAAAACATTTCCCTTCCAAAACGTTTCCCCTCCAAAACATTTCCCTTCCAAAACGTTTCCCCTCCAAAACGTTTCCCCTCCAAAACGTTTCCCTTCCAAAATTTTTCCCCTCCAAAACATTTCCCCTCCAAAACGTTTCCCTTCCAAAACGTTTCCCCTCCAAAACGTTTCCCCTCCAAAACATTTCCCCTCCAAAACGTTTCCCCTCCAAAACATTTCCCTTCCAAAATGTTTCCCCTCCAAAACATTTCCCTTCCAAAACGTTTCCCCTCCAAAACATTTCCCCTCCAAAACATTTCCCCTCCAAACCGTTTCCCTTCCAAACCGTTTCCCTTCCAAACCGTTTCTCCTCCAAAACGTTTCCCTTCCAAAACGTTTCCCTTCCAAAACGTTTCCCTTCCAAAATTTTTCCCCTCCAAAACTTTTCCCCTCCAAAATTTTTCCCCTCCAAAACGTTTCCCCTCCAAAACGTTTCCCCTCCAAAACGTTTCCCCTCCAAAACATTTCCCTTCCAAAACGTTTCCCCTCCAAAACGTTTCCCTTCCAAAACGTTTCCCCTCCAAAACATTTCCCCTCCAAAACGTTTCCCTTCCAAAATTTTTCCCCTCCAAAACGTTTCCCCTCCAAAACGTTTCCCCTCCAAAACGTTTCCCCTCCAAAACGTTTCCCCTCCAAAACATTTCCCCTCCAAAACGTTTCCCCTCCAAAACATTTCCCTTCCAAAACGTTTCCCCTCCAAAACGTTTCCCCTCCAAAACGTTTCCCTTCCAAAACGTTTCCCTTCCAAAATTTTTCCCTTCCAAAATTTTTCCCCTCCAAAACGTTTCCCCTCCAAAACATTTCCCCTCCAAAACGTTTCCCCTCCAAAACATTTCCCTTCCAAAACGTTTCCCCTCCAAAACGTTTCCCCTCCAAAACATTTCCCCTCCAAAACGTTTCCCTTCCAAAACGTTTCCCCTCCAAAACATTTCCCCTCCAAAACGTTTCCCTTCCAAAATTTTTCCCCTCCAAAACGTTTCCCCTCCAAAACGTTTCCCCTCCAAAACGTTTCCCTTCCAAAACATTTCCCCTCCAAAACATTTCCCCTCCAAAACGTTTCCCCTCCAAAACATTTCCCTTCCAAAACGTTTCCCCTCCAAAACATTTCCCCTCCAAAACGTTTCCCTTCCAAAACGTTTCCCCTCCATAACGTTTCCCCTCCAAAACGTTTCCCCTCCAAAACGTTTCCCTTCCAAAACGTTTCCCCTCCAAAACGTTTCCCCTCCAAAACGTTTCCCTTCCAAAATTTTTCCCCTCCAAAACGTTTCCCCTCCAAAACATTTCCCCTCCAAAACGTTTCCCTTCCAAAATTTTTCCCCTCCAAAACGTTTCCCCTCCAAAACATTTCCCTTCCAAAACGTTTCCCTTCCAAAATTTTTCCCCTCCAAAACGTTTCCCCTCCAAAACATTTCCCCTCCAAAACGTTTCCCTTTTTTCCCCTCCAAAACTTTTCCCCTCTAAAACGTTTCCCCTCCAAAACGTTTCCCCTCCAAAACATTTCCCTTCCAAACCGTTTCCCCTTCCAAAACGTTTCCCCTCCAAAACATTTCCCCTCCAAAACGTTTCCCCTCCAAAACATTTCCCTTCCAAAATGTTTCCCCTCCAAAACATTTCCCTTCCAAAATTTTTCCCTTCCAAAACCTTTCCCTTCCAAAACGTTTCCCCTCCAAAATGTTTCCCTTCCAAAACGTTTCCCTTCCAAAATTTTTCCCCTCCTAAACGTTTCCCTTCCAAAACGTTTCCCCTCCTAAACGTTTCCCTTCCAAAACGTTTCTCCTCCAAAACATTTCCCTTCCAAACCGTTTCTCCTCCAAAACATTTCCCTTCCAAAACGTTTCTCCTCCAAAACATTTCCCTTCCAAACCGTTTCTCCTCCAAAACATTTCCCTTCCAAAACGTTTCCCCTCCAAAACATTTCCCCTCCAAAAAGTTTCCCTTCCAAAATTTTTCCCCTCCAAAACATTTCCCCTCCAAAACGTTTCCCTTCCAAAACGTTTCCCCTCCAAAACATTTCCCCTCCAAAACGTTTCCCCTCCAAAACATTTCCCTTCCAAAACGTTTCCCCTCCAAAACATTTCCCTTCCAAAACGTTTCCCTTCCAAAATTTTTCCCCTCCAAAACTTTTCCCCTCCAAAACTTTTCCCCTCCAAAATTTTTCCCCTCCAAAACGTTTCCCTTCCAAAACGTTTCCCCTCCAAAACATTTCCCCTCCAAAACATTTCCCTTCCAAAACGTTTCCCCTCCAAAACATTTCCCCTCCAAAACGTTTCCCTTCCAAAATTTTTCCCCTCCAAAACGTTTCCCCTCCAAAACGTTTCCCCTCCAAAACATTTCCCCTCCAAAACGTTTCCCCTCCAAAACATTTCCCTTCCAAAACGTTTCCCCTCCAAAACATTTCCCTTCCAAAACGTTTCCCTTCCAAAATTTTTCCCTTCCAAAACTTTTCCCCTCCAAAATTTTTCCCTTCCAAAACGTTTCCCCTCCAAAACATTTCCCTTCCAAAACGTTTCCCCTCCAAAACGTTTCCCTTCCAAAACGTTTCCCCTCCAAAACATTTCCCCTCCAAAACGTTTCCCCTCCAAAACATTTCCCTTCCAAAACGTTTCCCCTCCAAAACATTTCCCCTCCAAAACGTTTCCCTTCCAAAATTTTTCCCCTCCAAAACGTTTCCCCTCCAAAACGTTTCCCCTCCAAAACGTTTCCCCTCCAAAACGTTTCCCCTCCAAAACGTTTCCCTTCCAAAACGTTTCCCCTCCAAAACATTTCCCTTCCAAAACGTTTCCCCTCCAAAACATTTCCCCTCCAAAACGTTTCCCTTCCAAAATTTTTCCCCTCCAAAACTTTTCCCCTCCAAAACGTTTCCCCTCCAAAACATTTCCCTTCCAAACCGTTTCCCCTTCCAAAACTTTTCCCCTCCAAAATTTTTCCCCTCCAAAACGTTTCCCTTCCAAAATTTTTTTCCCCTCCAAAACATTTCCCCTCCAAAACGTTTCCCTTCCAAAACGTTTCCCCTCCAAAATGTTTCCCCTCCAAAACGTTTCCCCTCCAAAACGTTTCCCTTCCAAAACGTTTCCCTTCCAAAATGTTTCCCCTCCAAAACTTTTTCCTTCCAAAATTTTTCCCTTCCAAAACGTTTCCCTTCCAAAATTTTTCCCCTCCTAAACGTTTCCCCTCCAAAACGGTTCCCTTCCAAAACATTTCTCCTCCAAAACATTTCCCTTCCAAACCGTTTCTCCTCCAAAACATTTCCCTTCCAAAACGTTTCTCCTCCAAAACATTTCCCTTCCAAACCGTTTCTCCTCCAAAACATTTCCCTTCCAAAACGTTTCCCCTCCAAAACATTTCCCCTCCAAAACGTTTCCCTTCCAAAATTTTTCCCCTCCAAAACATTTCCCCTCCAAAACGTTTCCCCTCCAAAACGTTTCCCCTCCAAAACATTTCCCCTCCAAAACGTTTCCCCTCCAAAACGTTTCCCTTCCAAAACGTTTCCCTTCCAAAATTTTTCCCCTCCAAAACTTTTCCCCTCCAAAATTTTTCCCCTCCAAAACGTTTCCCTTCCAAAACGTTTCCCCTCCAAAACATTTCCCCTCCAAAACGTTTCCCCTCCAAAACGTTTCCCTTCCAAAACGTTTCCCCTCCAAAACATTTCCCCTCCAAAACGTTTCCCTTCCAAAATTTTTCCCCTCCAAAACGTTTCCCTTCCAAAATTTTTCCCCTCCAAAACATTTCCCCTCCAAAACGTTTCCCATCCAAAACGTTTCCCCTCCAAAACGTTTCCCATCCAAAACGTTTCCCCTCCAAAACATTTCCCCTCCAAAACGTTTCCCCTCCAAAACATTTCCCTTCCAAAACGTTTCCCCTCCAAAACATTTCCCTTCCAAAACGTTTCCCCTCCAAAACTTTTCCCCTCCAAAACGTTTCCCTTCCAAAACGTTTCTCCTCCAAAACATTTCCCCTCCAAAACGTTTCCCCTCCAAAACATTTCCCTTCCAAAACGTTTCCCCTCCAAAACATTTCCCTTCCAAAACGTTTCCCCTCCAAAACATTTCCCCTCCAAAACGTTTCCCTTCCAAAACTTTTCCCCTCCAAAACGTTTCCCCTCCAAAACGTTTCCCCTCCAAAACATTTCCCCTCCAAAACGTTTCCCCTCCAAAACATTTCCCTTCCAAAACGTTTCCCCTCCAAAACATTTCCCCTCCAAAACGTTTCCCTTCCAAAATTTTTCCCCTCCAAAACATTTCCCCTCCAAAACGTTTCCCCTCCAAAACGTTTCCCCTCCAAAACATTTCCCTTCCAAAACGTTTCCCCTCCAAAACGTTTCCCCTCCAAAACGTTTCCCTTCCAAAATTTTTCCCCTCCAAAACTTTTCCCCTCCAAAACGTTTCCCCTCCAAAACATTTCCCTTCCAAACCGTTTCCCCTTCCAAAACGTTTCCCCTTCCAAAATGTTTCCCCTCCAAAACTTTTTCCTTCCAAAATTTTTCCCTTCCAAAACGTTTCCCTTCCAAAACGTTTCCCCTCCAAAACGTTTCCCTTCCAAAACGTTTCCCTTCCAAAATTTTTCCCCTCCTAAACGTTTCCCTTCCAAAACGTTTCCCCTCCTAAACGTTTCCCTTCCAAAACGTTTCTCCTCCAAAACATTTCGCTTCCAAACCGTTTCTCCTCCAAAACATTTCCCTTCCAAAACGTTTCTCCTCCAAAACATTTCCCTTCCAAACCGTTTCTCCTCCAAAACATTTCCCTTCCAAAACGTTTCTCCTCCAAAACATTTCCCTTCCAAAACGTTTCTCCTCCAAAACATTTCCCTTCCAAAACGTTTCTCCTCCAAAACATTTCCCTTCCAAACGTTTCCCTTCCAAAACGTTTCCCCTCCAAAACATTTCCCTTCCAAAACGTTTCCCCTCCAAAACATTTCCCCTCTAAAACGTTTCCCCTCCAAAACATTTCCCCTCTAAAACGTTTCCCCTCCAAAACATTTCCCCTCTAAAACGTTTCCCCTCCAAAACATTTCCCCTCTAAAACGTTTCCCCTCCAAAACATTTCCCCTCTAAAACGTTTCCCCTCCAAAACATTTCCCTTCCAAAACGTTTCCCCTCCAAAACATTTCCCCTCTAAAACGTTTCCCCTCCAAAACATTTCCCCTCTAAAACGTTTCCCCTCCAAAACATTTCCCCTCTAAAACGTTTCCCCTCCAAAACATTTCCCCTCCAAAACATTTCCCCTCTAAAACGTTTCCCATCCAAAACGTTTCCCCTCCAAAACGTTTCCCTTCCAAAACGTTTCCCTTCCAAAACATTTCCCTT